>NW_019214139.1:99128-123144 GCF_002532875.2 Varroa jacobsoni | reverse complement strand
ATGTACATGTATATACGCCAACTAAACTAAGATAGCTTTCGACTGGTTCCTGCATTTCTAAGAAATCAATGCCTTTCATGAAAGCTCGTGCCAGTGGTCATCTGGGGGAAACGCTGCTTCGCTATGGTAAACTTAAGGGAAGCTTAGGCATCGTCGGAGGCCCGCTGGGACAACCTGCTTCTTCGATTACTTCAAATCAACAGCAGGCGGAACAGCAAGCATGTGACTGGCGAAAAACGTACTCCAGCACAGCTCAACGCAAAACGATCTTTATGTAATTATATAATAGCAGTAGTTGTTTATGTTGTTATTTCGCTATGTACCTTCTTGCTTCGTATGCCTCGTCAAGGTTCTGACCAATATCGATGTACTCCGCACGTAAGAATTTGTATAAAACACGGGGTAGCTATTCCTACACTTCGGAGAAGCGTATGTTTCTTGTTAAAAACCGATTTTGTTGTTTAGAGTAGATAGACACAATTATATCAAGTATTAGAACGGCAAAGTAAAGCAGTCCACGATAGATCGTTTGTTACAAAGACGAGCACTCTACTCTATCGAGTTCAACGATTTTCACTGATCAATAAAATAAAAATACGTCATAAAAATCATACGTCACTTATTTTTCTGACCCATCACTGACAGATTACATCTGAAAAGTCGTTTATCGGACGTTATCGGCCAGGTAGCGTATTAATATCAATTACGAGCGAGGAACTGTCATAAATCTGGGAACCTGTCTGATTATATTTAGAAGCTCTCCCACATCAGATCCATATAAGAGATGCTAGCAATAGGCAAAATAAGCCCGCAAATGACGGCGGTCTCATGCGATCATATACAATCCGATTCTGCGCAATAAGGCTAAATGAAGTGAGATTCTTTATGCTGATGAAGTACGTTCTATTATATGATGACTAAATTAGCGTTGGTAATAAAATAGGGCACAGGATCGTGCTGGGTTGGGAGTTTGCGTGGAAACATAAATATATTTCACTCGTTATGGCTCTGCTTCTTAAATCTGCGCCGCTGTGAATTGGTGTCCTTATTGAACCGCAATAGACTTCAACATAGATTTGTATATAGGATGAGGTGCGTTCTATACAATACGAACTCATCTTCAATATTAATCTAAGCGAACGTTCGAATCGTGTCACTTCAACGTATATTGTCGAGCTATTCTTCAAATAGGAATTACTATTATTGCATAAAGCTATAAATTGAGTTGACTGGCTTATTTCAGTTTGACCGCGCTTATAACAATTAATTTATGACTCAACGTCGTGTGCGAGCCGTTTCGAAATACTGCTAAGTGCTCCAATGTACTTCTTTGGACAATGAGGACGCTATATTTTCATAGATATAGGCCATTAGAAAGCTCGATGAAGGAGTCGGTTTCTTCGGTACAATGCCTCATTATATAAATAGTTAAACTTGAACAATATCCAAATAACTAAGGAGAACTAATAGAAACGTTAACATCCTAGTTAAACTGGGTTAGCAGGGTACTATTAAAAGTACAAAGCGAATCAATATCATCACAATAAACAATATGCGTTTTGGTATCAGCGTTATTTCACAACCGGATGCAGATTATAGGAGTTCCGTTGTATTACGTCCCAAGTTCCGAACGATTTAAAATCATCACAATATAGTTTGTGACTGATACTCGCAGGGAACACATATTTGGAATCAAGTATAAATACGTCATATAAGTAGTAGGAACCTGTGTCCTAAGGTCTAATTTGTCAGCGAAGTGATCTCTCAGCTGTGAAGTTATGACCTGTCTTCTTAATAGAGTTAAAAATCGTTGAAATGAATCCTCGGCGGGTTTTCAGCAAAATCTAAGTGTACATTATGTGAGCATTGCCCGGTTCGGTATTACTAGCATTAAAGTGAATGTGTTTTTAGTGGAGCCATCTATGTGCATCACATAACAGTCAAACCGACTAGCAGGCTTCTGCGCATGATTAACTTTTGAATCACAGACTTCTATGTAACAGCACCCGGCCTCGAGTTCTTTCTGTGTACAGGCATCAAAGAAGAAACAACACAGGTTTATAGGTGCTACGAACAAAACATGAAGGAATCCTGGACGAGGCAAGTTTTCAATAACTGATCGGGCAACCCCATCAAGTGTAAGGTTATACGTGAACAGAAAACGGTTTAATTCGTTGTCCTTAAACTAATTGTTTTGAAAAGCCATGGTCCTGATCGAATAATCAGTTACTCTATACGTCAGTATATTTAGAGTCAGCAGCGACCAAGGATTTTCGCAACAAAGATCCATGAAAACATTTAAAGGCTATTTCACACTTATGGCTCTCACTGACAAGTAAGCATTAACGATAGTGCTGTATTTCTACTATTTCAAGTTCCAAACTTCACACGTCGCCTATCTAGACTGGTCTACTGTTGTTGTACTATTTTTCATCAGTGGCAATTCTGTGCGCGATTACATAGGATATGTTAAAAGTTGCTTATCTAAAATTGTCCTCACCTGTGCTACCCGGCTAAGTGTGCCGACTGGAACATGGGGGGTCGTGTGTGAAGGTAAAAGGAGATCAGAAATGCTTGAGAGTATCTGCCAAAACTAACTTACTTTAGTTCCTTAGAATCGATTATCTCGATTTTAACTACGAACCATGCTCCGGACGGCGCTGTGAAGTGAATCACAACACTTGCAAAAAAAACTAACCATCTTAGGTTCTGAGCAGCTGCGAATTGACACTATCCTGAGTTGCTTGCAGGCAAAGTGGAATGTCTAAAAGACAGAAAGGTAAGCGAACCCGGTGGAAGTGCTGTTGCCGACAACTTCATTACCATGTGCATATTGTTATTGACAGGCTCGAGGCGACATAATTTCGTCGGGAAGTGAAGAGACATTTTTACGGCAACTTCCTATAGATACAAAAATTGTTATAGTCCGAGCCACCCTGCACGTAGACAGCTCAGAGAACCTGAAGCTTCTGAAACATAAAAAGTATGAATGGCGACTGTGGTTCGAATCAACGTGCAACGGAAAAAAAAGTTTTGAAAAAGCAAAGAAATAATTTTTTAAAAGTCGAAGGTAGTTTTAGCCGCAAACTCATAGCATTTCAATCCCGCGGAAAAGCTAACCCACTTATTGGATAGCCTAATATTTCATTCAGTTAAAACAAATACAAATTGCAGGCCTTGTGCAGCCGAAATACAGCTCCTGTAGTATCATTCACAAAAATACCAATGAATAGTCCACATAATTATGTCGTATATACAGTGTGATTAAGCCATATTTTCGGTGAATGACAATACTGAGTAAACCTTTACATCTTTCAAGCAATCACTCTATTTATTTTGACTCTTTATTCTGTCCCATTTAATAAGTACACTATGAACGTGCTTGCGGTTTGGGTCTGATGAATCGAGGCGTCATTTAGCCTATGTTGTCTCCATGTCGTTCAAATCGGAATATCGTTGACAGCTTTGGAAAACATATGCAGCCACCTCCATTGTACGTGAAATAAAAGTGAACTCATTAAGCAAACATGGTAGGGCAGATTCCCTTGCTCAGTTCAGCTGCTGACTCTGTTCCACTGTCCTGATGAGGCCTTTGGGTAAAGGGGCATCTGTTGGCCCCGTGATATATGGCAAACGCCAATGACTACGGTGCAAAGACCTTCGATTTGTTTTTTTCTATTAGCTGCATTTGAACCCTATGTATTTGGTAAAAATCTAATTCTACCTCTGCGCGGTGCTTCTTTAAATCAGACCCGACTGTAGCTACACACAATTCCCCCGCTTTGTCTTGCTTGTTATTACTATTTTGCTTTTGCGCCTGGACTCGTGCCGCACACAATGTGGTGCTGCAGAAGCAGAAGAGGCCTCTAGATAGGAACGTACAGAGCGTCCTACATAGCTCTGTGTGCATAAAACGTAACATTGATTGACAGATCGGTGCTTAGAAGAGGAACATGGCCAGAAATATTTGATCAGATTTTCATCACATAAAAAACAAATAGTAAGCTTTAAAAAATAGGGACGACAAGTCTGAAAAGCGAGCCCAGAGTCTTTCACTATTCGAAGAGCCGTTTAATTAAGTTACATTTTCAGAAATTAAAAATCAGAAGAAAAACCTATTGTTACATTGGTTGTAAAAGAAGAAAACAGCTGAAATCTAAACGGTGATTCGTCACAATGAACAATCCGAAGAAGCTGGAGGAACTTCTATAATTTAGTAGCCGAATGGTCCGCAGAATCCAAGTAAGAAACACTATATTCGATTTCTAGGCTGCTCTTCTGCACTTTTCCGAAACTAACTCAACGTATGGTCAATTATCTCTATACTTACCTTCAAATGCCAGAATATGAAATCGTGTATTATTGTGAAGCGAATAGGTGCCCACGTTGATCTTTAGCATATGCACGGTGAATATAATATTTTTTTTTTGATGAAAATGAGAGCTCTTAGCGGTTCGAAAAAGATCATTATAATATTCACAACAAAATATCCGGCAATCATAATTGCATTACATAAAAAGCACAGTGCTTTACAAGTTCTTAAAACTTGAAGAAACAGTGACTCGTGATCGTGGCTGAGCCTAACTTCTTCTAACTGTTCTTGCAGTCCAGTTGAACATCAGATCCGTAATTAGGGGATATGGGACTATGAAATACTACTGTCCACTAAGAGAAACCAGCGCAATTGTAGCAGTTAAATCATTTGAAACTAAAGTTCCCCCTCCACGGCAACGTACAGTTTATGAATGGCGCCAGCAGATTCAAGTTCATCAAGGGGACACTTGAGATTTATAGTAAGTACTTCGGCTAAATAACCCAAGTACTATAAATTTGAGTTAACAAATTTTCATTCTATCAGTGCTGCACTTGATAATGAAACTTACAGCAGTTGCATCAAATTTGAGGATAATTTCGTAACATGAAAATAAAACGATTTACGAAAACAACCACGCGTATCAGGTCGCTTAGTGTGGTATAGTGTATTTCCATATACCTATTAAACAAAAGAGCAGAAGATGCAGATTAAAAATTGGAAGAATATCAATATCCCAACAATAAAAGTATTTGATGAATGTGAAAAAGAATCCCACGATAGAAGTGTTTACTTTACTTACTAAAGAACTTACTTACTTACTAAATGTCTCTATGTTAGTATCCAAACCACCAAGAGAAAAAACATTCTTGCCTATCTTTATGACTTCGCAGAGCTCGACTAAGGATTCGGTTGGGTACCGGGGTACTCTAGAGGTTCGGCTAGAATCAGTCATGTACCGTTCCAATCAATGGAGCACGCTATGGCTGATAGACAGTTTCAAATCCAGCAAATTTCGGAGAAATCAAAATCTCGACTTTGGAGCTGACTGCTACAGACACAAATAGATCACTTACATGCTCATTCATGTTAAATTCATAACAGGATACGAGGAGAGTTTTAGGGAAGGAATAACATTGATAGCATGCTTCCTTAATGATGACTTCCTTAATGACAGTGTTTTGTTTTTAAGTAACACACTCACAGACCATAAAAAAAAAACAATGAAAATAGTTACGAATCTACAGATGACGATAGTGCGATTGGTCACTTAAAATTCGATGCTTTTTGACTAAATGGCTGTTTTTGGCGATGTTTTGTCAATTAACGTTCATATTAATACCCGAAATTATTGGGTCCTCTGGTAAATGAATTGGAATTATTCGTCTCTTAGTCAGATAGTTACGGCGTGTCTGGCGGACAAACAAAGCATTAAACAAAATGTCTGGCTTTCACCTTATACAAATCGAGTGGTTCTTACGCAAAGTAGTTTGCGTGCCACACTTTCAAACACTTGTCCATCTAGAAGAAAAACAAAAAACTAGAGTCCTTTTACTCATCGTTAGTCAGCCCCAAATTAATCAGCGGCTAGAGCTAGCATTGAGAGTGTGCAAAAGCCGGTCTCTAAAAAGTGATATATAATTCATCATTAAATGGAAAAAAAACTCACCATTTCAGCTCGTTTACACTAACTATAAAAGCAGCGACAGACATCAAAACAAATGGAATGATCCGCTGCGCAAATTCGATTTGAGCGTCGTTGAAGAATACTACTTTGCCACTATTATCTCTGCTCGTCTTGTTGGAGTCAGTTAGATGCGCCCAAGCTAGTTTAATAACTATACCTCTCTAATAACAACGTATGTGGAGCGGTACGCAGTTTACGAAAAAAAAAAAAAAAGTAAAAAAACGTTTGACTATAGGAAGCGTTTCACTAGACACTTTTACTTTTATTTCTGCCATATTTTGTAGCTAAAATCGCAATGGCTCGTCCTGTTCGCACTGTCAAATACGCCCTATAGTTCCTATCGTGTTCGCTGCTATCTTTTGCCTAAGAAGAACCGAGTGGAGTATCAGCCGATTGTACAGACCAATGTAAGTATGATGCTTTTACGAAGTCCAGAACGAAAAAGAGAGATAAAAAAGAAAAAAGAGAGGATGACGCGGGAATTGCAATTGCGAGACACGCCACACCGGCGGTAAGGGACCACAGCCAACAACAGGCTTTGACAGCTCGTTCCATTCAAGGACAAGCTGCGTGCCTGGCCGTTCGTTTTTCGGTCCACGCCCGAAATATGATGTGGTTGAGCGCCGCGTGACATGAATAACATTCCATTGTTCGAAGCGCGCGTGACGGACAATGAGCGCTGGAACAGAAGACAGACCCTGGAGCAGACACTATGAACGTGCTCCCTCGCGGCTGACGGGACGCAGCCTGTCGCGATGCTGATATTTAACTAGTGGCAACAGAGAGCCACCAGTGTCATATGAGGACGATATGTGATGCGAAGGCAGACTTTTATCTACCTTACCCCTTTTCCCCAGGCAGATCGGGCTGCAAGCTAGGTCGATTTTGTCTTGCTAGTCGCAGATCGTTTTTCTAGCTCTTCATCGAAGCTATTGAATTATCCAGTATCGTCAGTATCCTCCAGCTGGGACAGGCTGTGAATTAAACGAACCGCTGATTCGAGCACTGTGGACAACGGGGGTTCGAACTCGCAGATTTGGGATCCTGGTACGTAAAGCAAGAAGCAAATGATAGTGGTTAGTGTTTGTTAGACTTCACGGCTCCGTTGCATTCTCCTACTCTCCTCTGAGAGACGCGCTTCTTATTTTATTTGAATCAGCACTTTGATTCCATTATAAAAGAAAAAGACGCCGAACCTTTAAAGATTTGCGCCGGCTCGTTGGATTCAAGATGTACGTGCGATGGTCTTGTATAAAACTTATGGTTTATATGTCCCAGCTTTTATTGAGTAGACAGAACGGAAACACAATTGGCTCTCATTCAGAGTAATTGTTCTAAATATGTTTATGTTCGTCTTAAAAGTAAACGGTCAGGGACCCCAAGGGCATTGTATGTCGAGTGCTTGTCCGATATCAACATATATTACACATTACGATTTTTATGTACGACGAGCCCCAAGAGTTTAGTTTTGTACTCGAACACTGGCCTGAGGGTAACTCATTCACGTTTAAACCCCAACCCGTTTCCATTCTTCTGGCAGTTCAGCCACGCATTCACAGGTCTCACAAGCGCTGGCAGTCAGTAGTATAAGTACATTTTTAGGACAAATGGACAAGAGTAATTGACGTAGTCTTTCAATACCGCTTGTCTAGCTAGTCCCAGGCAGAATCTTTCTTCCGTCGCCAACCTGCACGTAATCAATAAGCAAAGCCTTAAGGTTGTATCGCGGAAACCTTGCTGTAGGATGGTAAATTTCCCCAGGTAGAATTTCAAAAACCTTGCTAACAGGCCAATATTTCTAAAATCAATTTCATAAGCTATCGATTCTCATTCCCTGCTCGGAAGGTAACCTTCTCAAATTCTGTGGCGAATGTCCTAATTGGAACAGGCTGCGCCAAGGGCATGCAAAAGGTTATTCAGTAGAGGAATACGAGTACCTGCGTTTCGCAAATACTTATGTGCTTACGTTCTCTAAAAGGTTTTTATAGCACATCGGTGTGTTTTTATATAGATGCATACACCAAAAGAGTGCGAAAAACAAACCTACAGCCTTTTCGGATAACCTGTCGACACACAAGAACTGCTGCGATATGATTAGACCCATTTTTTGTGCACTCAGGTACGACCGTGTAGAATATTCATTGCAGCAATTTGGTAAAAAACGTCGTGAAAGCACACACATGCCTAAAGTTATGGGCCCCAGCTTGAAAAAGCAAGCCCTTTCGTTCGATATACTGGAAGAACATGTGCTTAGGTACTGGTAACTAAATTCTGTACATTTATTCAAGTCAACTAACAGTAGCTCAGTTAGAGCTTGTTAAGTTCGTGTTGAAAAATATCAGCGTGATTAAATTTTTTTCTAAGAGGCGATTTACTATCAATCACACAAAGACTATGTATATAGAAACAGAAACTGATTTACCCAACTCAGTCAGGTGAGCCGGAAACGATCCGAAGGTGGCACAACTTAGGGCACACGCATACAGTGACCTCTGTTGGGGATGGTCATTCACTATTATCCCTATGTTTCGGGTCTTACGTCCGGTATCGCCGTTGGGCATTCAGGCAGACGGTTGGTTGGGTCACAGCATGAAACGAAATAAGTCTATCTCCGGATTAGCACCTAGATCACAACATCGTACTTCTAAAGTTTGGCATGCAAATACGTTACTCACTAAATTACCATAGCAACGTTATTTAGAGTTACCCTCTGAGCGCCTAATAGCAGTTAATTGTTCGGCCTAACAATTTTTAACATCGAAATTGATTATCTACGTGTTCGGAGCCTGTTGGTACACTCGCAGTGGGCCTAAAGTCCACGACACGCCGTGAAGTAATTTGCCTTTAGAAAGTGTGATGACGTTTATATCGGTGACAAATAATTCCATTGTCAGTCAGTACTTAGGACAAAATTACGATCACTCAATTCTTTGTATAGATGGGGCGTAAACTCGAAATAAAATGCCTTCGAGTTCGGCAGAGTCCCAAGCTCGCTACCGTAAACATCAACTGTAAGAAGAACAAAATATCGAAAGTTCAATTGAATAGTCGAAATAAATAAAGATTTCAACAGGACTAGCTTAGTAGAGCAAGGCTGACGGTTTAGCATGTCTAATATGCTTCTACCATTCCTTTGTAAAGCACTTGCGTGCTCTGTAAGGAAAGTAGTTGATCAGCTCTGAAAACGCTGGGGCAGTCTATGAAGAATTGCCATATATCTGTTCACATAAAAGCCATGACGAAGCAATATCCTTCCAGCAAATGATTATGTTCTAGAAGCTAAATTCATTAAGCATGTCCTGTAATAGATAATAGGCGCTAATAATACGAGGAAAAAGCGGCTGGCAAACCATTTGACCTTTCCCCCGACAAACAATTCCGTCATTAGATGGGTCGTCATAGTCTGTGAATGGAAAATTTAACATAAATACAAGTCAATTTGCACGATGCAGAATGAAAGGATCACGTAGATGATAACAGCAACTCAAAAACGTCAGGTATTTATCGAAGTGTTTATCTGTATAATTGAATAGCAACCAAGGAAAAATTGGACTATGCACAGATAACGCCCCACTACTTAGCACCAGTCCATCTAGTGAATTTAGGGCTTAAAGCCTCTTCAGAAACAACAAATATTTGCCCCTAGACCCTCTGCTCGCATCTATTGTAATTTGTTCAAGCTTACTGAAAGGGGGATGGACTTCTTTTTCTAACTTTTCATTCAGTGAATCAAGGTGCTCTCATGGGATTTTTTTATATAATGTATATACATTTGCATATAGTATGCGCTCCCTTGCACTCGTTAACGATTTTACTATGAAAACGGAGCGAATATCCGTTCTTATTATTAGGCGTATTTATACCCTTGGCGTACATATATTAAAAAAAGGATATATATCGTCATGGGAGCCCCCGTTGAATCTAAGGAGCCGATTCGATTATCTATCGGTGTAAAAATAGACCTCTACTTCTTGTGAGCATCAGCGCTATAGTAATCTTAGTTTATGGTCGCTATACAACAAATATCATCAAAAATATTTTTCGAAGGCTATAAGATCCATTTGTGGATTGGTTTTTGCGCCACATGATGTACCATAAAAATAGTCGAGCGTGTTTGTTACAAACACTAGATTCTGAAAAAATCATACAACCATTATTCATGCATGTAGACATAGTATATTTCTATATATCAACATCTAGATATAGTATATATAGGTACAACTCCTTACATTGAGCCCAGTGTGAAGAGGTCTAGGTTAGCTAAGACCACTGAAGTGAAAAGGTAAATGATCTTTATGTGCGGATGAATCAGTTACTGCGGTATCTATTTACTAAGCAAAAACTACTCGACAATGGAATATTTCCTCATATCATAATATGACTATAGCTAATCATTTGCTATTGGAAATTATATTAAGTACAATTACATAGCAGCCAGTGACCCTCTTCTTGGATTATTTGAGCTGCATCAACTCCTGACCTGTTCAAGATGTTGTAGTATCGAATTGTATATAATCTTACTGGAATCTTTATATACATACGTACAAATGTTTTAGTTATCATGATCTTAATACCTATACTATAGACCTACAGTTTGCAAACTATCTTCTCTCCCTTATTAACCGATCCCAGAAATCAGCCATTAACAACTCTTCGAATGACTGTGATATATCGCAGTCATCTTCGCACTGAGTTTCGTACTGCCGTGCCGCTTCGTTAGGTATACAGAAACTTAAAGTATACCACGTTCCGTTACAAAGGATTTCACAAGCAAACAGACGATAAGCGATCGACAGAGAAATCAGAGACACATTTCAATCGAGTAATATACGTCGTTGGTAAAATAAATAAAAACTAATACAAATATAACGAATAATAAATTAGAAAATACGTTTTTAACAAAAGGCATTTACAGAAATCGTATAAACCTATTGTAAACCTGTTGAACTCAGAGCTCTATAAGCCGTTCTATTTGTGTAGCTATTTCACCATCAGCGAATCCGAAGACTAGCGCTGTTTTCTCGTCGCTTAACCACAACACTCCCCTTCCAAAAGAACTACCCCAATGTATACGTTGTTCACTGCTTGCCTATACCGCCACGATAACTAGGCTCCGTACGTGAATGTCACCTAGCTCTAAAGACAACGTCAGGTAGGATTGCGGACGCCTTCAGTCCGTAAGGGCTGTCTCAGGTCGTCGTAGGTCCACCTCTCTACTCGCGTGCAAACGTGCCTGAGCGACTAGCTTGCCTACGTGTACTTCTTCACGGGGCAAAGGAAGGATAATAAATAGCAACCCTCTGTATCACTGAGAAAACAAAGAAAATTACATCTCTACTAAAAGTGTGGCAATAAACAACAACAACGGGTCTATCTACACATTTTATGGCTGTAAAATATGGATCTATTGTTTAGACAGCTTTGTTGTCAGGGGAAAATATCACATGGATGTAGTGCACACCATTATAGAGGGCGCACATTAATGATGAACGCAACATAGACCAAGCATCATGTCTAGCTAGTAAGGCAAAATAATATTGCTTGTTCCAATTTCCTGCAGCTTATTCCTGTCAGCGAGCTAAAAAAAATTAAGTCCTGAAAAACATCGGGATATAGGGCCTCGCAGGCCATAACAGTCCTGAACGCTCTTGTTAGACGGATCTAACATTGCTAATAGACTTTAATAAGCAGTTGACAACGACCGTGAAACAAAAGTATAAAATCTGTCCTATTGGGATGCTATTGCTAGAATTCGTATAGCTGCCGCTGTAGGGATGATCTCAATGTTAAATGTTTCAAATATGGACAAACTTCTAGGCTATCCTTGATTTTTCTATTTACATATCTGGTACATATTAAACGATTAATTTAATTACTGACTGAGATTAGCTCTGGTGAGTAGGATAGTTAGACTGAGTGGCAGATCGTAGAAAACTATTTTAAAAACTTGATCTAATATATAATTGAAGCGTATGACAATACGTGTAGATGTACACAGTTTACTCTACTTCCCTATAGAAACTAAGTATTCTATGTTGTTAAACACGAACAACTAGCTAAGAGATGTTTGTTTAAGAAGCACTTCATCGAAGATTGATGGCCACACACTTTTCTAGCGTGATAACACCTAATATATCATGCGTAAATATAATAATCTAGCTAAAATTAAGTTGGTACAGTTTAAAGTACCATTTTCCACAACTTAGCGTTAGGTGAATCAGTCAAGATAGTCGGCATACTTTGAAATTTTACAGATCACAAATATGACTGCGTTATTCATCAGAGGGTTAATCATTATCAGTGTGTAAATCATTTAATTAGAATGCAGTCTTACACAGTATATTTTGTCATTGACTTATTGCTTTCGATCGCTTTAACAACTCCACTCGTGGCAAAGTCTTCCTTTGTTGCAACGCCTCGAACAATACAGCCGGAAAATTATGTAATAACTAAAGTTCACTCTTATTATCTCTATTAATCTGTAAGAATAGTTAGAAGACAACAGAAGACTTATTAATATATAAGCTCGACATAGAAATAGAAGACTATTATTATAGTGCCAACCACGGTGGGTCATATTCAGCCAACTTGGTCCATACAAAATGGACTTAGGTCAATCGTACATGAATAATTTCACTGAAATCATCTAAAAATTAAATTATATATATTGATTTTCCATATAGCCATACTATCCTGTCGCTGTTTGAGTCTTTACTTAGTTACTGGAAACTTACCATTGACTATTGATTGTTTCCAATACTCTTACGCGACTGCAATGATCTAACTGATTATTTCTAACGTTTTTTCAACGTCACCGACGTTGAACACATTTGTGTCGTGTATATACTTTGATGAAACTATGATATAATCAATCCAACCTTGACCCTTAGTCGCCCTTTATAAGGCCGTCGATTCGGAGTAATGTGCATCTCTGGGAGTAAAGCTGCTAGCTTTATGTATTATTTATTATTACGATATTGACTAGAAAACCAGCTGGTAACGTTGATAAGGAAATACCGAGTGGAGTAACATTGATACGGTGCTCCAGCTGTTTGAAAATTAAGTCGGTACGAAGCAAGGTTTATTATATCTATGGGAAGAGTCTGGAAGGTGGACTCCCATTGTTGAGCCTATCTACCCTAACATTTGCCTATTACGTACGAGCATATTAAATGGTAATTTGTATACTGTAACCTACATAAATATTTTCAAGCTAGTGACTTTTACATTGGCTTTGTGTATCACACACACAAAGAAATATATTGTATAGCATAGATTCGATACGTTTGCGTTATATTACACCATTTACCTATAGTTGTACGCCAGTCTTCCTAGTCAGACCATGTGATACAGCAGAGATTTGTTGTTACAATGGCGCGGAGACATACTCATGCGTTCGAGCGATTGACATAATCATAATTAGGTAGGAGACGTTAAACAATACGTACTGACACATTCTTTGAGATCTGAACGGCTCAACGTTTTCTGCTTGCCACCGGATGATTCAATACAGCTGAGCCCGATACGAACCCTACGGATGCACTGGCTGCTTACGTTGTATTATATATAGTTTTATATATATCCCAGGTATTGCTACAAGGCCGCTACAATACTAGTGTCGTTAGGGGATCGCTTACTGTATTCATAAGGCCGCCGTCCTTCTACAGTTTCTTCTTATCCCCATATCCTCCACGCCACAAGGGCTGCTGATCTACATTAAATTCATATTAGGCTTTGTTGCCTCATCGTTTATACGATACTGCAAAGTCGTCCCGTTTTTTCCTCTTGAAAACCCTATTCGAAACGATACTATGTGATGGCGTTGTTTATCCAGCATACTTTATGTAGAACTTGGGTGGCTAGACTCATTGGCTTGACAGGATATGTTTCTGAAAGTGTATTTCGTAGTAAGGCTCGCGTCCATGAGAACGAAGGACACCATCAAGAAGAGGGGTGCAAGGCTACAGCGGCAGCAGCAGTAGTTGCAATTCTTTATTCGTCGTCAGCTTCCGCTGTAAAAGACGCGAAGGTTCGCGATCTATTAGTGATTTGTTCGCTGAATAAAGTGGCGTTAACACGTATAGATAGTATCAGAAGCAACTAGCCTTAATAATTCATAGTGAATGAAGCAAGACCAGAAGCAGGCAGGAGCGCAGGAGGTTCATAGATAAAAACAAAGAGGTATTGTTTCTGATCGATTTATTTAGCTGCAAACGCATTGTTTATATACCTAACGCACAAATGGCGGAAACCTTGAAATATGGTGAAGAAAATGGCCTTTCTAGCATCACATAACTGTTTCTGTATATCAGCGGACGAGGACGACTTTACCGAGTGAATTGTAGGATGTTGCACTCGAAGGACGCTTGCCGAAATGAGATCAGCAATTTTATAAAACAGATTTGTAGAAAATATGTAAAATCGATTTGGTGATAAAGGAAATAGATTTTATATCTCTATTAGCTTTAACCGTAAACGATGCAAGGTTGTCATTTAGTAAGAGTATAAGACAAAAATCTTGTTGTGAAAAATTGAACGCGCGTCAGTATTTCGCCATGACATCGGTGGCGTTTTCCAACTTTTTACTTTAGAAATAATTTGTTTCTCGGCGGAACGATGCCTTGTT
Organism: Varroa jacobsoni; assembly: GCF_002532875.2. Classification (NCBI taxonomy): domain Eukaryota; kingdom Metazoa; phylum Arthropoda; class Arachnida; order Mesostigmata; family Varroidae; genus Varroa; species Varroa jacobsoni. The sequence goes on along the minus strand of NW_019214139.1, from coordinate 108,519 downwards.
ACTTTTGTTAAGCTACTGAACAATCTTTTTCATCAAAATGCAACTATCTTCATTACAAGTCTCAGTTGCAACTATGATAACATTGGCAGGATGCGGGACCGACAATTACGAGATCTCGCGTTCTATCCCTAATTACTCCAAAGTAAATTTATTGAGCAAGTGAATTAATCTAACGCAAAACAGGCAATATTGTTTAACGTTCTGGTGCTGAGAGGTATCAGCCTTTATAAAATGCCGTTTAATGACTTCTACGATGTATTATTCATAGCTTATTATTTAATTTTGTTATTTATTATATATTATTTAATTTTAATTGATAGTTAATTAGAAGGAATAGATAACCGTTGGGACCGGATACGGTGAACTAACTGACTGGCAGCAAAAAAAAATTCGAGCCTACTCTTCATACTAGTTTTTATGGGCGGCTGTATGAATAGACATTGGCCGAAAATAAAAATGCGTAAAGATATTTTTTTTTAGGAAATCGATGTTATAACGTTTGTAGCTTTTAGTGTTTATAAAGATGGCCCCCTTTAATGAGGTATCGAAGCTCAAGTACGATGTCCTCTGATACTGCTAACAGCATTTTTGCCATAGAGTAGATCCGCTGTGAAAAATCGTAATCGTTGGGTTCTAGTCATCAGGAATATTCTAAATGTACTAATGGCAACTTTATATGTATGAGACACTATAAAGGGCATAAAAATCCGATTCGAGTCGGCCACCGCATGACGCTAATGACTCGAAAGCGTAGGCTTATCGAAGGCGTGCCCTGTACCAAACTCTCTGAGATTATATGCGTAAATACCTTTAGTGTAGTTTAAAGTTTTTATTATTAAAGATATTGCACTTTATGTATAGTACAATAAAAATGAGCTATTTCTATTCGCAGATTTGCCCTACCTCTGGGTAAAGACTAACCTCAGCGCCTCAGGCTAACTGACTGCCCTTGAAATCAACTTCAATAAACATAAAAAAATCCGACATTCTTTAGTGGATACGCCAGTTCAGCGTACAGCATAACTTCAGCTTATTTTTCGAGGATTTTTACGATATCGGTACCAGTGTCTCCTACCCCCTTGTCAAAGTTATCATGTTCATTAGGATTTCTAATAATCTTATTTTGTCAGCTAACAGTGGCTTTATTGATAGCATTTTTATACGTTTATGGAAAAGGCAGAATCGATATCTCACAATTGAATAGCGTAATCTGATATCAGAACCAGGCGGGTATTCGGTCTTCATGTATTTCACTTATCAACATCACACCTCAAAACTTGGCGTTCCACGAAGCTCTACGAAAAAACGAGGCTATGTTCGGCATAATCTAAGTGGTTTCGCTGCTTTTAAACAAAACTATATACTACAATGTCTCAAAATCTCAGCAATCATCTAAGAAAGAGAACATTTCTCATTGATTCTTTGACAGATACGTGTTCGGGATAACAATAATTTATTTACACTAATTATAAAATATTGCCTGAAGTCGCTCTATAACTGAACAATGTCATAAACGTACGTATAACAAACACGTTTTTGGATGGAAAAAAATTGATAAATTAAATTCAGTTAATATGTAGTAACTATATTGTCCACGTACTGGTGCTAATGATCGGGAACATATTATTAGAACCATACAATGACTGTTTGAAGTGTGTCTGTGTTACGTATCAAACCAGAAATGTAAATTTCATTTAAAGACTATTTTGCCCTGACAATCTATAACCTGACAATCGACTGATATAGGTGGGTAGAGAACTGTTTTTTTCTATGCCGCAACTGGAAGAGATGAGCAGGGCAAAAGAACAGTGTTCGCTATTGTACAGATATCACGGAACTGTGAACAATGACCGCTCCTAATCCATGGCCTATTGGCTGCTGCCATGCCGATTTTCAGCTTCGTCCTCTCGAGCCGCTATCGAAAGCCGGCTATATTGATATACCAAGCATATTTATGCTATGACAGTCACTACTAATAATTTTAATGTCGAAAATACTTCGACCCGCTAAGCTCAGTCTGTGACATTGAAAAAATCATCCCAAAAAGAAAACTTGTGAACTTGCTCCCATTGCGCGTACAATTGAGCAACCGATAAGTTTACTCCTACGACAACGAAAGCCAATGCAAAAATTCACTCTCGACGATCTTCGGTGGAATGAAGTAGGTTTATAGAATTCTACCAGATATGGTACGTTACCGTTATGGTAAAGCGCGTTAACATTGAGGTATCGCCTTGTGCTTGCAAACTCGTTTCAATGGCAGATCATTGTTATTACCGAATTAAGGCAGAAAGTTCATGTGATAAAGCCATATATGAACAAAAATGATTAAGGATATTGAATGAAGCTCCAATCCATCAGTCATTTAGAAGAGGAAATTATCTATTCCTGAACAGGTAGAGGACAGCAGATACAAAATGTGTGTAAGAATAAAGCCATCTGCCGACTGGGACAAATAGCGATTCTCGCGAGCTCCATTATTGCACAATGTTCCATTTCTCCTTTACAGACAAGCACAAATAGAGAACAAAATATTTCTGTTAGTGCATCTAACATTCATTAGCAATTCGTCTTTTGCCAATGGCCGAATGTTTTATATCGTTTAGAAGTCCTTGCCCTACTTTCTGTGCCTAACATTGTTTTCATTGAAGTACAAACTTGCACAAGGGTGAAATTTGAACTGAACAAAATAATACTAATATAGACGTCTCACAAAATCAAAATTATGTCTGAGCATGGAAGAAGCTTGAAAAACCTGCAATAAGCCGAATATTTTTAGAAAACTTCTTCGAAAAACACAGAGCCTAAAATTAAGCCCAAAAGATAAAAAAGTATGGCTTCGATGAGTCAAATTAAAAGATGATAACTGAATAATATTCGATCCCTCGTGATTGAACTTTAGCACGCTGAGCGGGCTTTTTTCCTACAATTTTTTTTCTCGAAAACAGCTTTTTATCGGTTCTTCCGCTGTTGTTAAATATTACGATCAGTTTTTATTTGATATCTATCTTATTTACTGAAAATTTTTCTCATCCTCAATGTGATTATTATTGTACGAAGTTAGTAAGCCATGGCTTTTTAGAAAAATTATACATCTTTTGTGTACTTCAAGTATTTGATGGACTTCACAAGCGTCTGAACGTTAGTTCAGCTGTTCGGATGATGTCAGCGATGCTAAGTAGATGTCTGTTTAAACTCTGTAAATGAGTACACAGCTCTCCTCAGTGCGTCAAATCAAAACCGCACTCCGAGAGGATGGGGTCCATCACTATTTACATAACCCTAGCGTCAACCCAGAATTATGCAGGTTTGTGCTGGAATACTCATTCAAACATAGTTTATGATAAGCACTGGAAGTACCCTCTTGTTCCATCGCGTGTCGAAAAGAATCGACGCTTAGCAGTTATTTTCAGTATCGAGATTCGTAAATTTGAGTTTCGTAATCAGAATGTCTTTGCAAGATAAACGTTTGCTATAATAGATATTGCGTGAGAGCCACCTGAGCAAAGATCCAGCAAGAAAAAGCAAAGATCTGCCTAAACACTTACTAATTTAGATGGGGAAATCTATTAGAACGTAGCAGCTAGTAACAGGAAAGGGATCTGATGAATCCATTGTAGACGATCTGAGATCTAATTATTATAAGATTCAGTTGCCGCTTGGCACTTGGCCAGGTGGGGCAACGAACCATAAGTAGATGTACAAGTTTAGGCACAAAAGTATATGGGGTCATTGCATGTTTGAATTAACTGCACGTGTTATAACCGACGATCATCATTTTGGGCTCCTTTAGTGGTAGCGCATACGTTTAGAGATAACTGTGTATATCCTGAATTTTGGCTGGACACTAAATTTTTCATGGTAGAAAATGGCGATGCAATTACTTACGGTTAAAGTTTTTTTAAACGTTTAGCTAGCCCAACTGGCATTCAGGTACGCTAAAAAAGGCACGAGGGCTTAGCTTGATACGCGTGTTGTTAGAAAGTATTTAACAATTTCCCATTATAGCTGAGCCATAATGAAAAGTTACTAAATACTCTCATTTTAAAGCCGAAAAAAAGAAATACAAAGTGTTCGTTTTTTAGCTAATTTCTACTAGTTATTTTTAAAATTAGTTATCTCTAAATATGTATCAAAAGAAACAATCTCTTTTCCTCAACTTCTCAATTCGAAGCAGCGGCTGTCGCGCGATCAGAAGACGTATCGAGATATAACAGTAAAGCAGCGTTGCGGCGCAGCATCCTACGGTGTTATCGTGAAGGATGTTTCTCTTGTCGAGCTTTATCGCGTCGCAAAGCATTGACCAGTATTTAAAAACAGAACACCCATATCACATAGTATCGCTATATGCAGAATCTGGCCGATTAACTAAAGCAAGTAACAAAAGATGCAATATTACCAGAATATACGCAAAAAGAGATCATGGACAAATCATACTAGTAGTATGAGCCATTTTGCGAAGGGAGTTATTCTTTCTTTGTACGGATGACTATATCGTATTTAAAACGGTATAATCTTTTCGCTGGGGCGACATCGGTTGGAGAAAATTTACCAAATATAAAATAGGTTGGGCTTGCGCAGTGGAGTAATTTCAAGTTACTTTTAAACAGCCTTTATCATGTATCAAGGTAAACAAGACAACTGCTTTTCGGTACGGATAAGCGGATGTAGCGAGCCTCTATTTTTATGGATAAAAGTTAAGCAGGTCGGATTTACCTATTTAATCTGAAGTCATCTGTACGTGCCATAGTTTTTATCCTAAGGAAGCGGTATCGTATGAGTTTTTCAAAAGACTGCGCAAGCTTCACTTGAAAGATTTATCCCTAGCAATCCAGGTATCGAAAAAGGGTAAAGAAACAATCTTCGTCTGACACTTCTAGATTGTCACTTCCGAGGACGAGCCGCACTGCCATAAGCTTACCATTATTGATTACGACGTCCTGAAATGCAAGGGTGGCTATATACTTGATGAGGTACTCGAATACGATGTTTCAAAGTTAATGTTCAAACGTAGATTTCCAGTAATAGCTTTTGATACCGATGGCACGGTTTGTTTAGTTGCTCTATGACGGTCACACAACTAATGGTTAGATTACCCGTGCATAATATGAAACGATGCCTATGATAATTTTCCAGCGAACACTAACTCTAGCTGTGTAATTTCCATTGCAGCCGATATATGTCCTAGACGGGTAGTGTGTTTTTTATGATTGCACCCGTTACAAGTTTCAATTTTTTTATTTCTCAAATAACTCATGGACCTGACTACGGACATTTTCATTTGAAGTTTGGTGTTGTTAAAACGCAACCCCATCCTACATGTTTGTTCTAGCAAGGCATGTAGATTCTGATGATGGTCTTCAACCGCTTGAACTAATGTTTTGCGTTCTCCCCCACATTCTTGTATCGTCCTTTACTACAGCCACATTTATGAGTCTTTAGTAAGCCTGTACCTTTCTTCTCCGGAAACTTTCGGACGCTAATGCTATTCTTTGTGACTTCCTACAGCACTGGAACTTCACAAGACGGTTTTTGACTTACGTATAGTCCGTCGGTCTTAGTCTAGATTCGATACTCTTTCCGTGGGGTAGCCCGCTTTTTGGATGACTTTCGCCTGTCCAGCTCTTGGGCTTGATTAACGACAGCGTTTACAAAAAGGCAACACGTGGTGTATGTCCATGGTATTTTCATGTCAACATACATTCTGTGGCTGCTGGATTGCATTGGCTTCTTTCTGGGCCTGCATTTTGCAAGACTGTGCCAATTGGTCTAGATTTCGAAAGGTGTCCTTTCAATGAGGATTTCCAGGCCATGCTTGCTTTATTGTTGTATTATCAATTTTAGAGTTTCCATTTCTTGCGACACCTGTTCAGCTCAATTCCAATTTGAAGCATGCATTTGCCGATCACACCGTTTCTATATTTTTCTTGTCGAAACTTAGCCGCCTTTTTATTTTGCTTGCTCTGGCCGATACTCTTATAAATACCATCGTGATTACTCTGAGTAGTCCTACATTTTCAGCACTAACCGATCTCTTTCATTCGACTGAAGGGTTTTTGTTAACGCTACGAAAACTTTACAAAACTCGTAGCTCTATGAAGTTGCATATGTCCTCCGTAAGGAATAGTGCCCGACTTCTAGCCTCCTGTTCATTTCCAGTTAGCGGCATAAAGTGGAGCATCCGGTTTGCCTTTCTACCTGTAGCTTCATCTTGGAAGCTTTCATCGGATTCGAACCCATTTTCTTCTAAATCCTTGTTTTGTCCTTACCTGACCCATGACTGGCATCTTTGTAGAGGGGTTACACGTCTATAATTGCGACGCAGCTTTTTCCTGCGGTTTGATTTCTACTTGCCGGTCTTTCATGCAGTATTGTCCTTCGTCCTGACGTATTACAGCAACGACATTCGCTTGCTCCTTGGCATGGTTTGTTCCTTGTCGGTCGCATTCGATTACCAATAATGAACGTTGTCTTCGTATGCTCTCAGTATGCGCCGAAATCTAATCTATGGCTAGTTTCCCATCGTCCTTTTCTTGAAAGTATATTTTTCTGTCAATCGCTAATAATATTTTAAGGACAAGTTTACCCCCTAAGCATTATTTTCTCGGAGTCCCTTATTGATATCTCTGTGCTCGCTGACCCATACGTTCTATGAACTCTTCGGCCGTTTCTGCATTTCGTTGGCTTGCTTCGTGAAATAAATATCTTTGGCATACGGCGTTTCTATCGCATTTGTATCTGGTTGGAGAATGCTTCTATTAGTAAATTCAAAGGGGCGCGAAGTTCTTCGCCCGCTGGGAGCGTATTGTTATCAGGAACCGCACGACCCCTAAAACTGATGAAAAACATGCGATTAGTTTCAATGAAGGCAGAGCTGAATTGCGCTCGTCGTTTTCTGAGACCATTGTTTGGGTGCGTTACTGATTAGAAACTGATCTGTCTATACATCGAGGATAATCGTCAAATTCTCGTCGCAATCCCCCTCATGGCCCCGCGGAATATTGGTTCCCTGGCTCCTCTTTATTTGCTTTATGGTGTGCAGCCTCTTATGACTGCGCGATGTTAACAAGCTAAAGCCTGTGAGCACAACAGTCGTATCGTGACTGACTCATTTGACAGCTAGACATGTAATAGGGGCCGCGAGGTGGCGCCCCGCGTGTAGTGCGACGATCTGAAGCAGTCACTTTTTATAATAAGCGCCTCTAGGAAGGAACCCAGGGGAGCTGTGCTAATTATTATATTATGAGAAACTCCAGGACACGGGAAAAGATCTGCTAACCTCTTCAGACTAAGGGGATTTATTTTGAGAATTTGAATTTGGCCTGAGCTTACCTTGAAGCTCTGGGAAATTCTCAATTAACAAATTGTTATATTGTAGATTAGAAAGTATTAAGATTTACTGGAGAGTCACCGGTGGTTAATTTTAGAAGTGGGCAAAACGGCCGGCTGATAGTGGCTAGCTTTGAGTAAAACTTCAGTGAGTCGGTTTTATAAGCCAAAGCAAGGAGAGGTTGTCGAGACGCCTTCCAGGGCATCAGGCAAACTGATTGATGAGGCGAAGGTTGAGCAAGGATGTATCAGTTCAACTTACATAAAAGACTGGCTTGTATTACATTTAAACAGTTGGTAAATAAAAATAATAAAATTATAATTTTAAATATGTACGTTTTCCTAGGTTCACAGGTTGTGCGCAATCTTCGCCACAGGCTTTTAATTATAGTTAAGCGAGCCTCAATCAGGCGTTTGGATTTTAATTCTTCTTTTGTGATTTACATTGTGAAACGGTATACCGCAAGCAATCTACCGAAATGCATAATCTATACAATGCTATATAATGACTTTCATTTTAAAAAAGCAGTATAGTTTTAACAATATTAGTAATAGAGATAATAATAATAGCATACGGAGCATGTATTCATTTCATTAGTACTGATCTTGTGAGTGTCGCATTGATAACGGACCCTTCTTCTCCGTGATATGATTCAGTGGTTCACACCGTTAGAGGGGTAACTGCGTATTAGGGACGGTGAGTCGCAAACCACCGAGATGGATATTTCGGCATAAAGCGGGTATGGTCATGACGTTTCCCAGCTACCTATCAAACAGTTCTGAATGCGTTAGGGAACAAGCTGAACGGTCTGCCCGCTTCTCGCCTACCCACTGGTTGGTTATAACACCTTACGGGTTATATGCGTAATATACAGATTTCAATGCATATGTTTCAAAATCACAACTTATCCTTGAAAGATTGGATGATGTTAAATGGTAGAGTGTTTTACCCCGCATGCGCGTACACGATGTCTTCTATACAGCCTGTATCATGTTGTTGCAAAACGGATAAAAGGAGTACATTGTGGATCCAGAATACTCAAACCCATTATGCAATTGATTGATTCAGTAAGACGTTATTATGCCTATAGCACTTGTAGAAAATGTTTAGCGTATAGCTAACTAACCAAAAATAATATTAAGCCTGTGGCGTATGGGTAGAACGGGGCCTTCCAACCGAATCCATACGTAGCTATAAGAAAATATATAAAACAATAGCTATAAGAATCTTAGGTCAAAAAAATGCAATACAAATAACCTTGTTCGTTGCATTTCCTATGTAGCAACACCAATCTGTGTAGGGTATGTGAATTCTGCGCGATGAAGGTGAAATCAACATATATATATATATCTATCTCAAACAGCAAATACACACATGTATATGTGTGTGTGTTTGCTGTTTTTATTGGTTTTTATGCATGGTGCTGCATTACCAGCGTCCAATTTCATACTCACTTCTCTTTAGGTTCTTTTGTCTTTGTTTGTAAAAGTAGTAGGCACAATTTTAATGCGTCCTCTGTAAGGATACGAATTTTTTCTGCTTGAAAGCTAAGTGGTTAATCGTACGGGAGGTGGAAAGTTCGCCTAGTTGAAGAAACTGTGCTTTTCTGTATACTTTTGTTTATGTATTCCAAATGAGCGCTCTTTTTTAACTGGCATAGATGTTCTTATGCTGCTCCATATGGTGAAGGGCGCGCACCAATTACTTAATGGTCAAAAGAACCAAACGTGTACGCGGTCTGTTTATGTATAGTCTTTACTCATTAGTATCGACCGCGACGAACCGACAAAATTAGGATTTAAGATGATCCGTCGAGCATGGCGTGTGTATGAAAATATTCTATCGTGGCTATATCAATAACACATCCATAAAACAATCCCATTATCTTTCGCTGAAGAGCAAAGCTTTATTGCCTACTATTTACTTGACCTTTTAAAATAGATCTTTATTTGCGAATGCGCGGGCTAGGTCAGTCCGTCGACGATTGCTCCGCTCCTATGTATTCGTACAGTGCCATAAGCATCTCTTTGATACGCATCGTTTCTCGCTCTTCTAGCTGCT
>NW_019214139.1:0-99028 GCF_002532875.2 Varroa jacobsoni | reverse complement strand
CCACTAAACCCCACCGCAATAAGGGGCAAATATACATATTAATGTGTGTAGGTGCACTTGCATTTGTAGATTCTCATAGAGCTGACCGTCACAAGGATCACTGCTACCGGTTGTTCTAAGTTAGGACGGTAAGGAATAGCTAGTGCACGAGAGGCTATTACGCGTTGCCATGCGGTACCATTTCTGCCGGTCGCGTTGGCTGTGACGAACATAGTGCACCTGCTTGCCTCGGACGTATGAGGTCGCATACGTGTATATCGGCTAATAGCCAGCACTAGCTAACGCCATAAGCCGGTAAACGGGTTAGCAGCTAGCGTTTCACCGATTACTGCTCGACATGTAAGGAAGCACCAGGTCGTGGTTTCTACGGTCCGACGTTATTGTCCTTGGCGGCTTCGTTGTCTTACATGGAAGAGTGGGATGAACGATCGTAGTCAGTGAGGGCACTAAAATGAAGGACACAACGATGCGGCCAAATCGCATTGCACCACCTGTCACCTCGCTGGGCATTTCCGTCACACTCGATCCAGTGACCGGCCGCCTGTTCTAACAGCGCCGGCAAAAATGGCCGTGGCACTACCCATGCTGGCAATCTAAACACAAACCACAAGTCAGGCCTGGTGTATTCATCTAGCGCATCTCGCTATTCTGTTCTTCCACTATTCCTAAAATGATCATAACAACAATATCAGCAGCAGTAGCGGAACAACCCGCAGACGGCATTTGACGACAAAACGAAGGAGAGTGGTTGAGTCGACGGGACAAGGCTAAGTCATGCTGGGAATAGCAGGGGTGACGGTGGAACAATGGACGATCAGACGGGCAGAAGAAGTACACGACGACAGCAGCGACGGAGGGGAAAACGGAAAGAGCGCCATCAATATAGATTGCAGGAAAGATGCAACATGGCAGAAGTGATACCGTAAACGAAAAAATGCAGAAGGATAAGGTAACAGAGAAAATAATGGTCGGTCGATGAGGGCCAAACCTTCAGGGAAACAGCTGTTTCCATTCAGACAGCCGCGAACCATTTCACCAATGAAAAAATTGCCTCGTTAACACCCGTTCATCGGGTAAAAAAGCGTCAGATGGCTAAAGGAGGGCAAGGCATAGCAGTACAACCCACCCGATTCACCTTTTACCATTTACAGCCGAGTCATTAGTAGCTAACTGCCCACCTATTGGAAGCAAAAAGTAGGGAACGGAGTATCCTTTTACCGTAACAGGCAAAATAAGGTCGACGTAGGTACGGTTAACGTGGCTTTCCCCAGACGTCCCTAGTTTCTATTTAATGTTGCTATATAGTTTTCGTATACGACATTTCGTTTACTTGATAATTTTACAACTGCTAACTGACGTGTAACGTGAGCAAAGTTAGTGATAGTTTTCAAGCATCATTTAGTTCTTTATCTCGACTTTTACCGAGCTAAGAAAAGCTGAGGTACTGTACATTCAATAGGTTGACATTTTCTGAGGCACCAATTATATTAACAGATCTGAATCAACACGGAATTGCGTATATTTATAGAATGGGACAGAAGTACATACTGCGAAGATATACTACGACAAAGAATATCCTATAATTTTCAAGATGTTTATTAAGTGGAGAGTTATTATTACACAACAAATAGCTATCCATGCTGCTAGTTTACTCTCGTCAAGAAAAACCGACAGAAACGGGAACTTGCGTCAGCACCTGACTAATACGAATTTTTCGATACACTTCTTTGAACTTATCATTGCAAGAAGTGCAACCTTTAATCACATAACATATAAGATAAATCTCAAGCTAAGTTTTCCATAGAATATCGTGCCGTCTTGCAACGCCTGACCTGAACAAGGCAAATGATTATACGTTGGAATTGACTTGGCGGTGGCAGAAAAGCCGGTCAATTAAGGCTATTGTCCAGAGCCGAGCTAATTTAATTGAGAACCCCCTGGCCAAGGCAGCAACCATGGCCTAGACAAAATGGCTATCGCGTTTGCACTGTCCTTCAGCACCGCTGTAGCAGTGCACCATTATCTTTGGAATGCAGCAAGATGCCTGGGCCTACCTCGAATTAGGTACGCATAATGGAGGATAAAAAACATATGAAATTTTAGCACCGTGTGCAATTTCAGAATCCACGATCAAGTTTTCACATCGTCGAGCTTTTTCTTGCTGCCTGCTTAGCAATTACCAGCTTGGTTATGTGTTCCAGACGGAACATTTCACCATTCTAAGTATGTCGGCGCACCGCGCAGTTCTCTGCTAGATGAACTTAATTGAACGGTACCACCGTAATTTCTAGACGAGCTGTACATCCCAGCTATGCATAAGGCCTTCCATTCAAACCTGTTTGTATACAACCGTCTGTTCACAAGCGTTATATTATTGCTTGCGTAAATTGCGGAAACAACGTACACAGGAAGTTGTTGGTGTTCCACTTGTCTTGCAAGTTACAAAACTAGTAAAAAAAAAAACCTAGTAAAGTTGGATTGGCTAAAAGTTAGTAGCTCATAGTTTAGGTCAAATTCCCTTAATACAATTTTTGATAATGAAAATTGTGGTTTTGCATTACTCAGTGATTTTGCTTTCTTGATTCAATTTCTAAACAGATATTTGATAATGAGAATTTCCTTTTTAACGCTAAAGATATAATCCATCTAGTTTCTATAGGTAAGGCGTATCCGTACAGCCATGCGACTATTAATCTGTAAAGAATTTTATAGCTCTTTTCTTATTCGGAACTGCCCGTTTTGTATAATAGTAATAATAATGAGCTACTAATTATTCGGAAATCGCAGATCCTTTGATCTATTGAAAGTGAAGACAGAATGTGCAGTTTCAGCTATCTTACTGATGATGCGGTTCTGGATGTTCCAGTTTTCGCGGCTGCATCGAAGAGTTTGGTCTTTAGTTTGTATGTTTTGATGCCTTCGTTCTCGGGATAGCGACGGTTAATCGGGAAACAGCTCGGTAGGCTCAGAGCCCTTGACACCTTGTGACCCGCTCTATCATGAGTACTTCTATCGATTGCGAACTATGTACGAATCAGTCCAGCGTATCGACCAGTACCTGTACTACTGTTTTTTCTCCACTAGCCGCTGCCGCCACAGAGTATCTTCTGCTTGTGTTTAAAACCAATAGAAAACTATGTAAGTAACAAAACTTACTTGCGCTCTATGTGAAAAACTTAGAATCCGATAAACATTTAGCTTTAGCATATTGCAGAAACAATATTCGTCGTTTCTGCTCTATGTGGTTTGTATTTGTCGCCCATTTCCATTACGAATTACTCATTGACGTACAGGAAATCATCTATTTCCGTATTAATAACAATGGAAAGATTGTAATTTTTACGCCAATATAGCAAACTATTTCGCTGGATAGGCTGGTCGGTCGTCATTGCAATCAGCCTCGAAACGAGCAGCCCGACTCGTTTAAGGCACTATAAATAGTTAACTTTGGCTCTGTTTGACGTACGACGTAACGAAGCATAGTAGTTTTTACACAGTAGATACGTTGATCCGAGAAGAATTGTAGTGTAATAACAATGCATTAGTATTCACTGTCGCATCACGGGTTGATGCCTTTTCTAATCAGAATACCATATGGCCGCACGGTCGTTGCAGTTTATAACAGCTGTGCACCGCTCAGATCTCACAGAAGTACTGAAAATACTTGATATAGAAATACGTCCAACCTTTTCCGTGTACCATATGTTTTAAAGCTAAATATGAATACTTGAGTGGCTAAACGATATCTTTATCTGTCTAGGGGCATATTTTGCCGATCGCAGAATAGGACAGTTGTATAATGGAAAGTTTCTGAAGAATCTCATTTCAATGCCGAAACAAAATCCATAACGGGTTTTATTTAATATAGCACTAGTAATGCTACTACCGATGTGTTTCGACTGTTACGGCCGGTACTGCCATTAACCGTGCCATTGAACGGCTGGCCATAGCGACCTGTGTATGATTGCATTATTACTACCACCTATTTTTACTCTATTTCGTTACTTGGAATAAAAATTAGATAAAACACCACAATTCTCCTCTCCGCCTTTTTCGTGATTTTCTCGTTAGTCGTAAAGTCCCCAATCGACACTTGTTTTGCTGCCACCCTGCCGTATTCTCACTAACGATATTATGATGCACCTGATAGACGTAGTACAAAATAGGCTAACAGCAATTTTAGGCCACACTATGTCTCCGACGGAGTTTTCTAAGCCCGCATCTGTAACATCGATAAAAATTCAATAAAAGCTTTTCATACTGTAACATAACGGCGTGTGGCATAATATTATTACGTGTGGTCTTAACGGAATATTTCCTCTCACGTAAAAATACTTTAGATTCTCGTAGGAAGCGCAGGTGAGGTTGTTGTTTAACGACGATGTGCGAATAGGTTGCAAACATTCAGGTTATGTCTGTGACTGTAAAGAACTCGAATAGTAATACCTGGGTAAAAAAATACCAAATAACCCTATGTTTTAATCTACATTTTTTGTGCACAGGTTGCGTTTGTTCGGCTTCCATGCAATTCAAATAGTCCAGCACGAACTGTGTTGCCTGGAGGAGGGTAATAGTGAAAACGATATTAAAAGATGACTGTCTAAATCACACAGTGAATCACAGTACATTGACAGATTCATTTAACAAATCCCCTCATACGCTGTTGCTATTCATACAAAATGTTAAAGTACTCTCTGGGAGGTTCGGCGTAATATGCACACAAAAAACTAATGCTTTTTCTGATAACTGACATTAACCAACTAGGCACAGATCCTGAACCGCTCGATGATAGAATATGGAGAAATCAGTTGGTCCTATCACACGAACCCGATATACATATTGATCACTAGGTGCCGTTCGTCAAACTGTTCCAAATAATATGTTCAACTTATTACATTCTGCCATTTTCTCATATCGTGACGAGTAGAGGTATGTACGTTCATGTAGTAGTTTCCGGAGTAATAATATAATAAAAATGATATACACATAGGTTATAAACACGGTGTAGTTGTTTTTACTTCATCGCAGATGCTCAAACGGCAGCTTCTAAATGGGCCCATGAATATTGCGATGCAGCATTTCTTGTTCGTTTTCAAAACGAAGGAGGTTCGTTCGTGGAACTCTTGAGACCTAGCGATAGCTCGCATGCCTGTGGACAGATCGATCGATGTCTGACTATTTTGCTAACTCCTGAAGCGCAGTTCCTGTACGACGGCGCAACTCGACGAAAAATCTGTAGGATGTTTGTGATGAAACAACTTGCGTATGTCCTACCCCAGCAATCCTTCTGGCTAATCCTCTGTTCGCTCGTTTGCAACGCTCGATTATGAGAGGTATCATCACCTCTGTGCGCAATAGACGTGCAATTGGCTTCAAGTCGAGCCATTTCAATGCAGCTATGGACAAACAGTCGAACAAAATGTTCGCATCATAAGGATCCATTTCTGGTTATTCAGCCCAATCAAACTAGAACTTGTTTTAAAAAGATCTAAACAAATTAGGTTTTTTTTTTATTATCTGGGTCTTATGAAAAAAAACTCATGTGAAGATCCTCATCGTCCTCTATATTTTACGAAACGGTGTGACCTATGAAGAGTTCTCCTAGAAAACTGTTTAATCACAGTACGACGTTTTTTTGTGCAGCTACATGAGCGAACTAATACTGTCGATGTGTGAAGTTCTACAATACTGACTTGGAACGCCCGTGGGACGTAATGGCAAATGTAAAACAGTGCCATACAACGCGCTCAAATGAGAATATATTGAAGCTAAAGAAAAAAAAGACGGTGGCGTGTCTCAGTGGAGGAATTAAGGGTGCACCATTCGAATCGTTCAAAGGAACGCAAATTACTCTGCAATTACTAAGCAAGCGAACATAGATTTCATCTGAATTCATTGGAGTAAGAGATATCATCAGGAAGTGTCCTGGTTCCATTTACAAATATTCAAGTTGTTAGGTAGACATTTGCATTTTAACATTCTATCAATAGGCCCTTGAAATAATCCAAGCTTGGGGAGGCCTGTATGATCGTATAACGTACGTTGTCGAATCGGATAAGATTATAGATTGCCTTTGTACCAGCTTTGCTGCCATTGTGAGATATAATTTAAGCGAGCATTACCATAATGATATTATATGCGCACGCTACGATGTAAGACATTTTGTATTTCTTCAACCCATGCAAAGCGCTCGTACTAAAGAAATACGGTCAAACTTTTCATATTTCTGAAACGCACATGGTCTGCAAGTTTGCTGCAGTGAAAGTTACTGATTTTTTTCTCTTTAGATTTCAAAAAATGAACCTATTCAGGTCAGTTATGTATTTTTCTTAGCGTTCGTTAGACTATAGTGGTCTATGGGTGTTGAGTAAATTTAGTCCAATATATCTCCACTGTCGTTCCATACACGGAAATACGCTGTAATAAGAATAACGTGATCCGTAATGAAAAAAAAAACCAGAAGAAGTTGGCTAAGTACGACGGGTAGAAGTACTATGTGACTAGATAGTATATTTGTCGGAACACACGAAGGTTCTTTAGGCGCATCTACATTTTGGTTCTTTGTAACTTCAGAAAACATTAACATGGAACTGGAGTGATACTGACGCTCTAATTGGAGTCGGAGATAATAACACAATTTCAGAATTTCGAACGTTAACGAATAGGTCTGAGGTAGACCGTTGAAATAAGTACCTTTTCGCGCTATAACCTTTCCTTCACGATGGCCGCAATTCGGATAGGAGAAAACGTACTGTTCCTGAAAATAGCGTGCTGTCGATCAGTACGAGAATGGCTTTCCTAGCTCGAAATGTCAGATGCACCTAATTGGTTCCGTCGGTAACGTTGATCTAAAGTCTTCTCATGAAAAACCTATGCACAGCGTGTACGATAGTTAGGTAGAAAAAGGGGTGTTTCGGTTCTTTTGCTTTTGAATAATATAGCTAATGATCGTTTCCTCTAATCACATCTGAGTATCATTTCGGTGTGTTACGCACGACAAATACCTATCGGATGAATATTGGGTAACGTACGAGTCATTCTGGGTAGCCAATAGAATTTTGTAATGGATCGTTAGCAACTGTCTGCGTTCACTGTACCAACGGTTATACTATGGATAAAACCATCCCTGTGATCATTAACAGGGTCGCATACGAATGCCTAAAACCACTCCCAGCCAAAAGTGATTTCACCTAACTCGTTATGAGGAACAAAGCTGACTTGAAACATATCGTCCTTCATCGAATATTACAGTATAACGATGCATTTCTAGTACCGAACACGGGGTATTGTAGTACGAAGGCCTATTGTTAACTTTTAAATTTGGCTCTGTCCCGTAATGCAGACACGAGAAGTGTACCTATGCCCATCTGTGTACTAATAAGCTGGGCAAGCACGTTGCCGTCTCTTATAAAGCAGCTTGAACATGTTGTTTCATTGCAGACATCTCCTCGCGCTGTTGGACAAGCCAACAACAAAAGGTCAAGTAGCGTAGTTCATGTTTTGTTTACATACGCCTCTCGAAGAAACATCTGAGCAGTCGCCATTTGCACATGGTTTCCGCCCACCGCCGTATCCAAGAGCCTTCTGATGAAGCGGCTGCCACTTGTGTAAAACAAGTTCTATTCGTCATCGTTAACACGTCCACAATAGACTACCAGAAATAGCAGAGCAGGCATGTATTTTGATTTGTTCAAGAATTTTGACTAGTAGCGTTAGTAATCGCATTATGCTATTTACTACGAAAGGGTCGGCGCTTCCACCACATACGTCCACCATATATATCCGATAGACATAGTTGCTGTTCACATAGTGTCTCTAAGCCCTAACCTATGTACTGTTATCTAGGTGAATGTAAAACTTTTACATCTTAGTTACTCAGATTTAAAATGTAAATATCTTTATAAGAATTTATACAGGTTAATAACGCTATTTTTATACATACAATTTGAACTTTTCACAGGTGCACTAACGTGTAAAGCATTCACCAGCATCCACATAGCATCAACGTATGTCACTTGTTCTTAACTTCTACCATGTCCGGTTGCCTGTTTGCCTCAAGTGGGTTTATTGTTTCATACCAGTTACCCATTCCTGTTTTCTACCACCGACTAACAGCTAACAGCGACAGGCGGTCTAAAGGTTGGTCAGTACGCCAAACCAATAAAAAGAAATCGTCAGAGGTAGGCAACTGCTGCCTTCGCCAGGTTATGACTTTGGTGTGCACCAGACGATCATGACCAAGATGGCTAACAGCGGGCGCTACCGACTATCTCTTTGCAAGAGCCCTTTGATGCTGCGTACTTTCATTAGCAATAGCAACATCATTGCCTGCCGCGTCTATGAAACGATCGCCATTTTATAGACGGGGCGGCAGCAGCATGTTTACGACTTCCGTACGCTTTCGGTTTACGCTGGTGCATGTACATGTATATACACAAATATACACACATGAGCGCATGCCTACACAGACAAACGCATATCCAGCCCCCGGTAAGGGCGTCTATATCGTCGTAGGCTAGTTTGATACAGACTGATGCTCTTTGCCCACCAAACTCTCAGCTGTTGCTCCTTTTTTTCCTCGTACGCTCACTGTGCCTTCCTTTTCCCTGGCTGGCCCTATCCTACGCCTCCGGCTGTGACCCCGAATCCAAACGAATCGTACCTTTTTCCCGCGCTACGTCCAGCAGGCCAATCTTTCGTACCACTACTACCACTATTTTGCGGGTTAACGGGCCGTAATGGTGTCGGTCTGATCGTACCCAATGGGCATGGTTGGTGGCCATTTTGATATAGACAGGTTAGCTAGTAGGCCACGTATAGGATGACCGACCCGTCGTCGTCCGCTAGCTACCTCATCCGGGCTTCGCTCGAGACCCAGAAGGTTCCCTTTGCCATCCTTGCGGTGGTTCCAATGTTCTACTATCACCACTATTATTATTATTAATATAAATATACATAAACGTACATAATTGTGTGTACCTATTGTTCTACAAGTGTGATCCTTCGTCTTGAATGACCGAGTGTATATATCGATGGAACGAAAATATTATTGAAGCATCTGCATTTTGCCATTTTTGTTTGCTGCTGCAACAAGAACGAAATCGAATTGGAGGGGCATAGAAGGTAGAAAAAGTCTGGGGAATGAAGACATGACGCTCATATAGAGTTTATCGGCAGTTAACGTCTTCAATATCTAAATGGAACGATCTAGCCTTGCTAGGCCACAATTGATAAAACCACTTACAATCAACTACACTGGACACTGAAGACGATCATGTCAGTGGGAAAATATGATAAATTAACGTGTGCCATTCAAGTCAAATTACTTTGCCCAAGGCACCTCGGGCACCAAAACCGGGGTTAGCTAGCAGGTTTTTGGAGACCATTTGTAAAAAATATCATTCAACTGGCCAGGTTTGGCAAGTGTCTAACAAGCCGGACGTAAATGTCGACTTCCCATGTAGTCACGCTATTTTATTAAAACAAGTAATCTCAGTGAAATTAGATGTTTCACACTACCGTAGCAGAGGCCCGTCGTAGACGAGGTGTACACATGAAAAAGATGAACCTAAGAGTTAAATTGCATATGGAAAATTATCTTGTTTATGGAAAGATAGAGTCAGTTAAAAGCTTAAATTATATCGACCCATTCCGTCGTTGAATTTGTGGTTATAATCGTGTGGTTATTTACGTGCGTATAGAAATATTTAATCTCGAAGGTTCTCTCGAGTCCGAAACCGCTGTTTACTAATTAAACCCATCTCAACCCACTATGGATTACTCAAATGTCTTGAATTGCAAAGCTTTCTATATCTGTATGTAACACAACAAAGCAATACTACTAGTACAATCTTTTTATATTTACATTCAAACGTTAAAGTAATACGACAGTACGTATCGTTTCCTAATGGCCGGAAACTCACAAATCATTTTATTGTGCACAACAATCGATCATAGCGAGCCTAAACGTTACTATACACACGTACGAGCATATAGATGGGAATCGTTCGTTGGCTATGTTTATTTAGTTCAATGAACCTCAAATTTACTACTTATTGTTAATCGTGAATTAGGTGGCCAGACAAAATTCTTCGGCAATAGTGGTTCAGTATCAAAGAATTGTCCTGATCCGCCATGTTCGACCGTAAACCTTGCGTTCGCAACGTCAGACTAACAGCGAATGTTTGCTCAGCGCACCGAATTGAAATTTCACACGGAAAACAAACGAAGGCTCGTACGGCTCGGCAGGGCCATCGAAATATTTGTCCTATCGAAAAAGGGATCTGTAAACATATAGCGACCGGCCCTACCTATAGAATTTCCAGTTTGGATGTAGTTATACGCTTCCTGCTGATTAGCCGATAATACGGTAAACTGTGCTAAGAATATTCCTTTGTGAAGCATGACGACTCAAAAATCTAGATTGTTTTTTTTTCTTTATAACTGAGAGGCTACTGCTCTCGTACACGTCGAAAATAGCACCGACACGCTTGGGGCTTCAAAACTAATATAGTACGGTATTAACTGGTATCTATAGTAAGTTATCTGGAGAAGATTGACTTGTTTTTTGTCGTCAAATTCTCATGAACATTCGGCCGAGAAATAGTTATTTATGTACAAGTTTTACAAAATTGAATACGTCTGCATTTTGAAGCCTTACTAGACTACGTCAACTAATCCTGTAACAGCATCTAGGGGGTGATAGACTAACTGAGCCTCTTTGACTATGCGTATGGACGCACTTTGAGCTGCGCACAAAGGTAATGGTTTCACAAAATACATATTGTTTTGAAACACTTATTGATTTTATTATATATTCATTGATCCATTATCCATTAGTCGAGCAAACAATGTTTTGTTTGCTCGTTCGTTTTGTTTATGCTCGTTCTAATGGTTATTCCGGTTGAACCTTTTGGCCATCTTTTCCCTCACCTTAGATCCTATAATCATGTTAGAAGAAATTTCTCGCGAAGTACTAGAGAAGTAACTCCTTTCGGGTGGCCGAAAAATACAACAAGACTCAAAAAATCAGAGGAAACATCTGAACCACGAATTCATATGGGGGTCAAAGCTTTCAGTGAAAATCAAGCTCGCCTGGAAGGAAGGGGCAAAGGTTACATGAACGGAATAATCAAGCAGCGACGTTCAAAGAATACGGACCTTCGACCAGGCAGCAGGGTGCGGAGGGCGTTATTAAGTATCAAAGCTGATATTCATGCTTCTTTGAGCAAGGCTTACTGTAAAAAGTTTCTACTTGCTCAGAATAATGGTGGAATTTTAAATAGCACGTCAACGCCTGTGTCAGTACGGAAAACCAACTTTAAGAGAGAAAAATCTTTTAAACCTGCTTGATTTAGAATTTTGAATTCGAGTGACGTAACATTGTTCGATTTTGGAAACCACACATTACTTTCGTCAATAAACGTCGAACTTGCCACGGTGAAGATCAGGAATAAATATAGTAAAATTATTTATGTATAGATTTGTTGGATATAAAGCGCCGACTTCTCTACATCAGTACGTTCATAGATCGCTGATTAAGATCTAATTGTAACTATGTTAATATAAGAGAGTTCGTAGTGTTATCAGAAAAGGAACGCCCGGAGGTGTAACACAGTCAGGGCACTCGGGGATATATAGCTAGAATCCCTGGGAAACCCACAATCTACAACCCCATCATCACTGTCGCTGTTTCCAGTGATTTTTCACTGCCGTGCAAGTGTAGTCTTGTCGAATTACGTCCATAATATATTACCGGACAGGTTTAATATGGCTAATTTACAGAAGCATATAATCGATATCTGATTTGATGCATTCCGCCGGTGTGATTTTATGCCTAAGAAGCCGTTGAAAATTTCGCAGTCACTTAGGGCAATTACTCTTAGTTTACACTTACAATTAGGTCTTACAATTAGGAGCCGGCAATTACGCCGAACTCTGAGAGGAGAACGTTGGTAAACCTTGTTTATCAAGAGTGAACTTTGATAAGGATTTTCACTGATAGGCAATAAGCTATCTATTTATACCTCTACTTAGCTTGTCTTCTTTGATGTCTGCATTGAGCATAGTTTCGATAGCAGTTCCCGTGTCGTGTCGATTATTCCGGATGATACTCAAGGTATAACACCGGTTAATGGAACCACCATGGCGTCCACCTCCTATCGCTCGTCACACGGCAGAAGACACCTTTCGTATATTAAGTGGCACTTACCGCTAGATACCACTTTCGTTTGATCCGCATAGTTCTTAAGGCAGGTCGTTCATCCTGCGCCGAACCCCAGAGAAGAAGTGTGGGTTCACATGAACATGTCCCCTGTCTCGATTGTTCTACATTCGCTAGAAAGAAGCGCGGCTCTAAAAAGATGCCAGCTGGAACCAGTGAGTTTTTCTGTGACATTTCGTAACAAAATGGTTAATTTTTTTTTTTACTAGATATCCCTAACATAGCGCTTGATGACTGGGGAGCAGCAGCAAGAGTTTCGTCACTGTTAAGTTCGTGTGCAAGCGCAAAATATGTAATCACACGTGTACAAGCGTGTGTACATGTAAGAAATAAAGCATATGCTGCTTTTTTGACATTTTTTTTTAATTTTTTTATTTTTTCGTTTTTTTGACATCTAAAATAGAAATTTGCTTTGTACAGATTTTATTGCATACAACACAGGATGCACAACATGTGAGCACATAGCCAACGGAGCGCACGTTGAGTTTTGCGTGCATATTTATACCTGGTATGTTCGGAGTCTCTTTCATAATTTATCGCTAATAACTATCGTTGTATACGTTTAAAAAGCTCGCCTTACAGCTCTTATTTTTATTATTTTGGATAAAAAAAATGATCTCGATTTCGGGCTTTGGCGGCTATAGCATTTTTGAAAATACGATAATTTTATTGAAAAACATGACTAGTTTTAAAAAAGTTGCGTAATGTATATAATAATAATATCCAGTTCAATTAAAATCAAAATATGCTTTGGCAAATGATGTTCGTACAGCCGGCGGGTTAGGCTACCGTGTCCGAACTTAATGTGTTTGCTATCGATAAATAATGGAATTGCAGGGTTTTACGGAGTCAGTATACAAAGAAATAGAGCTAAATCAAACAAATTTATAATAGTAACGGTAACGGAAATAATAATAACACTACTCATGGAAGAGAATAACGAGTTAGTAAAAATCCGGTAAAATGTTTAAGGTGGGAAGACTTATAGTGAAGAAATAGGAAAGGGGCGCAAAAAAATTACGTGGGGGACCACTAACACGCATAGAAAATAACAGAATTCTTGAACGAAACGATGAGGTGTTTCTGCAAAAGTTATGAAGCAAGTCTCGTGTTATAGAAAGTCGCTAATTTGCGTACTGACGTAATTAGACGAAGATGAGGTGTGAGGATTCGGAATGGGATACGAGATCGTAGAGGGCGAGCTGAATGATTACACTGTGAGGCTTGATAAAGCAAGGGCTTGTTGCCTGATGCTACTGGTAGGCTAAGAGGAAGAGGTGTATCTCATAGAAGTGGAATATTTCAGATAGACTATGGGGTGATAGCACAATAAAACAAAATAGATATGGGCATTCCGCAGATGATAGTTAGAGCATCATCTCGTAAACTTGAAGTTGCTTTGTTTCACAATGATGACCCACCCCACACGAGTAGACAGTCAGAAATAAGAAGGATAAACAGAAATACATGAACTGAGATAAGTATTTTCGTCAGTAGTCTAAGCATGATTCAGGGAAGAGTGGGCAAAAACACTAAGGCATCTGAGGAGAAGGCGATTAATATGAGATAGCTGAAAAAAATTATTGTGTAAGAGGAGGCCAAGGAGAGAAGCTGAAGTAGGTGGTTATTAATGGAAAAAGTGGCAAAAATAGAAGAAAGGAGACAACGGTATCTGAGGAGAATTTTCACTGCTTTGGAAATATTCAGTCGAGGTTTTTTGGGAGTAGTAGACATTGAGCATAGGGGAAAGATAATGGCTCGCCAGAGCTAGGCCATCGGTGACAAGGTGCTTTCTAATTTTAATCAGTATCGTGGCGTTATCAGCAAAAGCTTTGATAGAAATACAGAGATTTGCTATAAACAGGAAAGACTTGCCAAAGAGGAAAAGTAAGATGGGTACTGTAGCAGATGCCTTTAAAAGCTGCACTAGGGGAGACAAAACTTCAAGATATTGATTAATGTGGATCGGTTAGTTATGTAACTCTAGAACCAGGGGACGTTACCGTCAAACAATCCTAGATGGGTTAATAAAAACGAATCGTAATACATAGATATTAAATCAGAATCAGTTCGTAAATAAAAACAAAAAAAGCTAAAAACCAAAGGCTTAAGGGAGAAGCAATATTAATAAACTATAGCATTAATTAAAAAAATAATCAATCCTTGAACAGTGACTTTAGGACAATGCATATGGGTGTTTCAACAACCGACAGATACCGACAACCGAGTAGATACGACATGATTAAATCACGATATAAAGGTACGAAGTTCTAAGCGCAGTTGTGCACTCTATGCTCATAATATTTTCTGACATGTCTTCTAGGGAGGCAAAGTTCTATGAATATTAGTACTGAAGTTTCCGCGCATCTATAGTCTAAGCTACTTAATAACATTGGTGGCAGTCATGCCGGAGTCTACGCATATCCTGGTAACCTCCTATCCCGCAGTCTAACACCCTTTAAGCCACCGAACGACCGCGCATCCGGTCTCATATCTTTGGCTTTCTAGAATGGTCTGTTGTTCAGGTGGGAAGTGATGGCTAGATGACAACGGTCAGACTTATTTTCCAACAAAGGTGTCGCAAACTCCATCTGTCTTATAATGAACAATTCGTACTGAAGTCACTTCAGAAAGACCTCATCCTATAGCTGCGTTCCGTGAGGTTCTTGTCTCGGATGAATTGAATTGAGCTCATCTTTAAGTCTCCTAACGATGGACAGAACTAGTTCACGGAGCGTCTACTGCTAAACGAATTTTGCAGGAGCGACAGCTCTTTACGTCAATTTACGTACAACTAAAACATGATAATTAAACCGTAGATATGAGCTTGAATTAGTTTCTGTGATGCTAGATTCCTGTAAAAAGCAAAGGCTATGTATGTGCGACATGTAGTGATCCTCACTCTTAAAACTGGCACAATTTAGGAGATAACTGTTTTGATGTTATTAGAATTCTATGTTCTTGTTAGTCTAGATATCTTTCAGATGGTCTTCACAAACTTTTTAACCTAAATTGTTGTATGGGCTGATTGCGCAAAATAGGAATAATTATTGATCTCTATCAGTCATCGCTCCTTTTTCCACAAAGCTTAATGTATCGATTCAAATATTTTATGGAACTTCATTCACGTATATTTTCTTATGTCCTAAACATACTATAAAAATAACTTCCTTTATTCACATAAATGGTACAGTATTTGTAGGTCGTTGAAATCAAAATTTCCTAGTATTTTAGAAGTAAAGTCGTTTGCGTCCAATCACAAATAATTTCGATGAAAATTGGAAATAGTCTGCCCTGGCGTCCTAAAAGCATGTATAGTTCCATGATTCGAGCTTCAAGCCATAAACAACGTTGGTAATTTTGCAACTATTGATTGTGTAAACTTTTGGAACCGAAGTTCAATTTTCAGTTTTTACGTTTTGAATATTGAATCATCGCTGATCTGAAGCCCACCTAGAAACCACGAAAAAGCAGGTTTATATTGGTAAATGTCAGCCTTCACGTCAGGTACTTACCATGTTCCTTTGCATCGGTTGCTATTCGTCTGGCGTTGGTCGACTTCGTTGGGTGTTTTTGCCAACAGATGTACAAAACGGCATGGTAGGTATTTTCCAAGGCTGAAATTTGGACCAAGAATAACAGCATTTTGATAGTTACCATAACAACGATGCGCACAAGTCGCTTCGGTCGCGCCGTCTCACTAATCCAGTCTTAACAGTTTTATATCTGTCACGGTCCTCTATAATAGTTTTCATTCTATAACGAGCTTGCTCTAATAAATGTTGCCGAGCTAATAATGCCGGCTCTGAAACATCGACTGCTGACAACACTAGACACAAGCTTACGATCTCATTGCTTCTTCTCTACGGGGCTTCGAGTAAAGATCACTTGTTATGTTCTACGACCGGTTGTGACTACGAACTTCGTGTTTTTATTAGTTATTAGAGAAGACAGAATGCAGAAATAAAATCTAAAGCAGCTGCTTGAGCAATAACTGATAATGAAATCAATTAGTCGCTCAACTGTGAAAGCTGGGAGATGTTATACGTTGTTAGCGTCACGTCGACTACGATGGACGTAACCGCTTCTTACCTTTCTGTAATCGTGTTCTTAAAAAAACGGTCAAGATAATGTTAGTAACTTGAGCCAGGGAGAGGAATATACCTGCCATCTCCTAAACCACTCTGGAAGATTCAAGATTCTATAGTTCGATCAGTTTTAATAATGCGTAAATTTCTTCTCTACTAGCCAGGTTTAAAACATTTTAGCTTTCGTAGATGCACTAGGATGTTGGTATTCTATACTGCATGGTTTCGACGTCAGTTGTTAGTACATGAGCTACAGATAAATTTTATTGCTGTCACAATACGGCAGTGCTAAGGCATTTCAATTATAGGTAGGGGCCCCTTTAATTGTAAACCTACCCGTTCTCTAACTAGAAACTCAAGTCTTTCAAGCTATATGAATAATATTGTTATGTTGCTGTGGGTTAAACTATAATAATTGCGTTGGAAGGCTTACTGACGTTGTTCATTTAGATATCTTTTGTTTATGGTGTCAACATCATACCTCCACAGCAGTGGATGCCTTTAGTAACCCATGTTGCACTATAGACTTAGATTTGGTCTGAACATAATTATTTGTTAGTTCGACGCTTCTTACTAGATATAGCAGTGGCTGTTGTAGAGATCTACACAGGCATATATGTCTCTACCTACAGTTTAAAAAATAAGCTACTGGTGATGACAACGACAAGATTACAATATGCCTTTAAGGCCATAATGTAGTGAAGGCTATATTACAAAGACTATTTCGGCGTCAGGCATAGAAACGTTTCGAATCTTTGGTAAAAAGCTTTCGCCATTCAGGCTCCTACGAATCCTTCAAGTCGAATAGCGAAATTAAAAATAGTACGCTTTGTCGTTTTCGAATAACCGACATTGGCTGTTATTTTTATTTTTCTTTTAATGAGTATTCAGATAGCGGAACAACGTACTAAAAACGCATTAAGGCACAGAGTCTGCCGTGTACAATATGTAGATCCTGCGAATCGCCATTGAACAAGTGTCATGCGTCGATAAAGCGTAACATTGTAGGCTAGACCGAAACTGTCATACAGAAATCTTTGCTTCCATCTCTGAAGCCATTAATACCAGGTTGAGCAGTTAGTTGAAAGCATTGCAGAAGCTGTCAGAACGTTGACACCGAAAAATGATCAATGGCAAATCTTCTGACGGCTGTACACGAGGCAGGGCCTGTGTACTGTGACACGTACCATAGACAAGTAAGCGTTGCAGCCTTGCATCTTGTTTTGCGCTGTACCCACCTACTAATTAATATTAAATATAATGCGTCATTTGCTATACATCAGAACAATGGACCGCTAATGGAGCTAGCTCCCTTTTTGATTAAATTCCCTCTGTGTTTAGAGTTTTACGTCCGGTATCGCCGTTAAGCATTTGGTCAGACGGCTGGCTGCCAGCACGAAACAAAGTTTGTCTAT
This sequence comes from Varroa jacobsoni, assembly GCF_002532875.2. Lineage (NCBI taxonomy): Eukaryota > Metazoa > Arthropoda > Arachnida > Mesostigmata > Varroidae > Varroa > Varroa jacobsoni. Next base: position 81,302 of record NW_019214139.1, on the reverse strand, counting down.
ACCCAGTTCGAACCTAGACCACAACATGCCCCTAAGATTAGCAGGCAAATACGTTACCTACTAAGCTATCGCAGGGACTTCTGGTTAAACCCAGCTAGCATTAGGGCTACGATACTGACAAAGCGGATAGCCGTTTATTTGGCTGTCTATGTGTCCGCCGCAAATTGCCGCCGTAGAAACCGTTATTTTTTGCTGATTTTTTTACGGGCTCGTTGAATTTTGTTACGGGGCGGGCTATGCATAAGGTTTTGCCTATCGGTTAACTGGAATTTCCACGCTTCGCTGGTCGCTTTCTACCATTGTGAATTAAGATGGGAACCCAATTAAGCGCTGCAGTGTACTGAGAATAGGACCGACTGGGCTTTGAGTAAAATGAACTATCCGACTCGCCGAGCATGTATGGCTAACTTTAGACAGGTAAAATACGTTGGATTTTACATTGGAAGTCGAGTTTGTCCAAGTAGCAGAATTGATGCGGTACGGTCAATTGCGAATCAGCTGGACTAAATAGTACGAATCGTAACAAGATTACTGAGACATTTCAATAGGAAAATGTGATGGAAAAATGGTTCAATCATTGGGACAGGGCGATAGGATAACAGCTCCAGGACAACATGGTTGCTCAAAAAATGTAGAAAATTGACTATTATTTAAATGGTTTAGTTGGTTATGGACACTGATATCTTAAACGGGATTCTGTATCAAGGCCTAAGTCTAGCTTGGCAACGCACCTACGTACGTTTACATATTGCCGTGGTCATATTATGTGTCGCAATGGACGTGAGCTTTCTTCACGGAAAGAACAAAGCCTGCTGTCTTTTAAGTCCGATTTTGTCTCGGCTTTCACAGAGAAATTCTCGAGTAAAAAATGTTTATGAATTCCGACTTAGAATATTTCTCATACGTACTTTTGCAAGAAGTACGCTTTCCTATGTTTTAGTTGTTTTAGCAAATGTTTAAAGTGCTTATGTCCTGTCTTTCTGCTAAATATTTTATCAAATTATCAACAGCAACGGAAGGACCAAAAAATGTATGTTTATAGCTAGCAGAAACAGCCTTAAACTTCTTATCCGGAAATACTCAACTAGGAATAGCCATCGTGCGTCACTGCGTCCAGTTACGAAAGGCGATCATTGACTTGTATCGACTGGAAAAGTATGTAACGTTACGTATTATTGCGCTAGCAGTTTCCTGACTGCCGCTTTTATGTGAGGTCTTATTTTTAAGTACATGACCTATTTCCTCCCGCTTCTCTAATTATCTTACTTATATTATTATATATAACAAGGCTATATCGATATAATAGCAACTGTCGCAATTAACCGTCTTTCCCGATTGGGAAATTATCCGTATACTTTACGTGATCGTTCGAGCTGTTTCGACTAAGGCTGCTTTCGAGAAGTGGTCTTCGTCACGTTTACTATTCAGTAGCCCAGGTTTAAACTTGTTAAGCGACAGAACGTCTTCAATTTGTACGAATCTGTTCTATTCTCGATACGAAAATGATCCGCACATTCACAAATCATTGCAAGATTGTCTTTAATCCCGAGGATTTAGGCCTGCTTTAGACAGAACTAAATTTTCGGCGGAAGTTCATGCTCTGAATGAAGGAGGATATCGTGCCACAGCACTTCGTTCAAAGAAACGGACGAATCAGTACATACGTTTATCCGCCTCTTCACAAACTGTTATGCAATGGTGGATAGCTGAAGTGTCTAATGTATTGGTTCATACAAGCCGATTAGCGCACAGACAGCTGCCTGTTTGAAAATATAAGCATGTGTAGAATTGGCAGATATGGCTGCCGTACAAGTCAAATTTGAATTCGTTCGATTATTATGAATGGAGGATTATGAAGAGAGACTCCAGTAAGTCTCGATGTGACAAGGCCGATTCTTTCACTCGGTGATATAGCAAGAAAGTCCCTATCGCAGGACTGCAAAAGGGAAAGTTTGAAATGAGCATTTTAGGACCTAAATTGACCTGCTGTAATCTAGGTGAGTGGGGCTTATACTAAGTAAATGTGACCGCTTGAAATGTTCTCTCTAAAAGGTTCCGTTAAAATTTCTCTTTTCATTTAGGTGCAGTTTCAGAAACAGAGCAAAAAAACGTCTTAATTTAGAAGTTACAACCTGCGCGTCGTAGCAAGAGCAAGTGAAAAGAGTAAATAAATATATGTAAATACAATTGTTTATAGCAATAAAAAATTACTGCCCCAAATGATTGATTGGTCTAACGATTGGAAACAGTTGTACGGTCGAAATTGCTATGGGTATTACATCAAGTGATGGCTCCAAGACCAATTATTTATTTTTACAGTACCTCGCTGGGATGATCTCTTGATGACTTCTTGAAAAGCCATACGCCAAGGTTAGATCAAATCAGCTACCGGCAGATTCGCCACGTGTGCATCTATATATGAAATACTTAACCTACGGGCAGGGTGAACGAACGACATTCTGCACAATAATAACAAATCAGTATTTTGACTGAACTGTTAAGTGGTAACAGGCGACCGAGGAAGGTGAAGGGCTATGCAGGGCGTCTATGAGCAAAAGTAAACACCTATCGTTGCTCGTATCGTCGTCGTATTGTCAGTCAACTTGAATAGAACTATAACGACGCCTTAGCTTACGACTTGAATTAGTGCCTCGGGCGGAGCAAACGTTATCTTTCGAGATTTCATCGACGGAATGGAGAAATCGAGCATTGACGAACTAAGACGCACTCGTAGTAGAAGTTGACGGCGTGATCAGGTAAAAGCTGTCGGAGGGAGGCCCCATCAGCGTTGAATTTAAGCAGAATGCTAACCTGGTAAGGGCGCGGAAGATCACATTAGCATTTGAGGTACTTGTTTAGGCTATCAACCACCCTTTATTGTATTTTCTAACTAGGAGAACAGATCGTGCAGTGGAACCATGTAACCGCCTAAACCACAGTTAGATAATTATACTGGTACGACGGTCTATGACGTAAGCTACAGGAGCAACACGTTCACTCGATTGAGACCCCGATGTTCCAGATACAACCAAAGAGAATACCGTTCTGAATTATATGTTTTGCTTGAACGCAGAAAAAATATGTGGCCCTTCTTAAAAATCGATTTTCATTAGTAATGGTCAGAAAAAGAAACGTACGACGCTTGCTAGAATATTTTTTAAAAGGAACTGACCGACACTCGTTGAAAAGTTTATAATTATTCAAATTATCACGTCGTACAAATTCAGACACATACGACCTTTTCAAATATCGGAGATGATTTTGCAGCCTTAGTGGTAGTCGTGTGTTTGAAACGATATTTCTTAAGCAATGCTCGAAATTATACAGCTGAAATAAAATGTAGGCACTATGGGATGGAGCTTCTTGTTGCGATAGTTTAGAGAAGAAAAGCCTGTGAATTGTTTAGTTAAATAAACATACCCAATGAGATCGATGGGATTCAAGTGTTGTTCGGGCTGTTATGTCTGCAAATCGTCTAGCTACGATAAATTTACCCTTCTTTCAATATACAAACGTGTTTTCTCTCTACCAATACTGCTGGTGGTTTCATATTATAATATAGTAGCATTAAACATGGCCTTCTTTGTCGCTCTCCACTTGAGTGCAGGGTACAGGGCGTGAAGTACCCTTGAGCTATAAGTTGACTGCAGAGCAGGTTAAGTAAATCGCTTCTATGTTCTTCTTTTAACGTACAGCAGTGGCTCGAGTTAATGTTCTTCGTCTTTTTATTGAATTATTATTCATCACATCGAACTTCAAATGCTCGAGGCATCACCCCCGTATGTTATCGAGACCGTACAAGAGCAACCTCGAAGCTCGTTTTGAGTCCAAAAGTTGTATAGAGTATGATTGTGAGTTACCAAGGCGTGGTGGTAACAGTAGGAGCGGCACGAAAAACACTATTTTCTCACGGTGTACTGAAACTGTATGCTGCTTTTCGTGGCGTGGGGGATTTGTCCTTATCAACGTTTGAAGCTCTAGCTCTCGCTGCCGCCGTTGCCGTCACGAATAATGAAATGGTTGGAGCTTGGCTATCTTCCAAGTTGATGGAAAAAGGAGCATAGGTTGGGTGCAGTGGAATCTGACGACTAGTAGGCAATGTTCATCGACAAAAACACTGCTTGAGGTGATTCTGTCTGGATAGCGCTCATTCGATAATGTCTAGTTTGAGTAGCACAAACACAGTCCGCGTATGAATTACATCTCGATGAGCTGAATAGACGCTGACTTCCGGAAAGGCTTAGGCAACTAACGCAGTACTAGCCATTCTAGCTACGCCAGCTGCACTGCCATGATGCCACTGGCAGCCATCTTTGGTGTTTGTAGATGGCGCTAGTAAAGAAGTAAAAGAACGAATAAAAATGATTCTTCTGCTTGATCGCTTACTTGCTTGGAGATGTGAAGGTTAAATAAAATGACAGCTTCGCAATCTCCCGTCCCCATCGTCACCACCATGTTTGGCGTAGGGAAACAGTTGGTAGCCATACGCCACCAGGCGGCCTGACCAGCGACTTGGCTGCTTCACCTTCTCTTTTACCCCCTCCCTTCAGACTAGTTTTCTGCTGCCCCTTGCGCCAACACTGTTACCATGTAACACGTGTGCCACTCCGTGTTTTTCTAGTCCAAAGCAATTATTTCATTATCCTTCATGGACGTTCTTTGTAGCCTTTCAAGCCCTGTACTCATCCTCCCCCACATGCACATGAGAAAGAGAGAATTAAGCGTACTCTACACGTGCCTGACTCTGCTGACTGGTGGCTCCCGTAAGACTACGAGACAAGAAGGCCGAAACAGCACTCAGAAGTAAACGCTGCAGCCATTTGTGATCTATCTGCTTGCGAAGAAGTTGGTTGTGATGGTGCATGCATGAAAGTCGATGACAAAATTTATCGTCCGCGATCGCACAAGCATCAAAATTATTGAGGACCCTCACCAACACAGGCCAGAGAGTCTCATTCACGTCTCGTGACGGAGGCATGAAAACACGCCGACAGGCAGCTAAACATACAGAGATACGCGACCTAACGAGTCGGAAAGGCAACGCCGGGGAAGATTATCTATGATACGCATCGTACCTCCGATGTATCGAGGGGAAAGGAAGAAAGCGAATGAACGAGTAACGAGAAAAGTGATGGATATGGTGACAACGGCGAGACGTGCCAAACGTTACAAATGGTAACTGAACGTCGGCCATCGTCTTTGCCAACGAGGGTCATGGACCTTGGTTTACGCCGAAGCACGAACGCCTAGTAGCAATCCATTGGCATCGCATACGATGCAATATTAGCCGACTCTTGGTAAATTAGATTTTGTTAGATTTTTCAACTAGCGGTATTTTTTTTTTATCCCCATTTGCGAGCTAACGCATACCAAATGTCCGGTACCAAGTGCCAGTATCGTGTAAAGGTTATGCTTATTGCATGAGATGACTAATAAATCTGCTGTCGAAATGTCCTCGTATAACAAATTGAAATTACAGAGAAGAACTGCAGAAGGGAAACATCTGCCGAACCAAGCCTGAATGCTCTACATACATAGCGAAATTATGTTGCTCTAGTACTCAAAATTGATCTTATCCGTGATCACTGATTAACCAGTAAGCAAGCCGAAACCCCATGTAACGCCATAATTGAGCCAAGAGTCAGTAGCCCCGAAAAAGCTACATTCACTTAATAGTAGTGACAAGTTTATTGATAGATTTTTACGTAGGAGACCTCATCGATTTGCAGTGCCTTACGGAGTTCGAACGGGCGGCCATATGGCCCCAAGCCCGATTTTGCTTCCACAACATCGCCGGTAGTGCGTCGTAATTGTGCATTTATGCATTAGGCAGAAGTGCAGACCATTAGAACTGCACGAGCTAGATAGTAAATATTTGATAGGCGATACACGAGAGTTCCACGAAATACTAGAAATCGATTGAGGGGCATTCATGTTCTTTACGTTTAATAGATCTTAGCAAAAACCTACTCAATAAGCTTTACATAGACTGTAGCTCACTGCAAAATACTCACCTTCGCGGGTCTACAAAGCGGAGTGACTTTAGTAGTGGTAGATGTATATATATATGTATATATATCTACAATTCTATCTAAATCCAAACGGAATTTTAACTGTTTCTTTTTGGCATATGCTAGAAGTGTGATTACTAACAGTTATGCCTCTTCAATGAAAGGACCATTCAGCTTCAATTTAAACGCTTATAGGCTTGTAAAATAATTCTGCGGACGTCTTCGATTCCATCGTGTCGAAATTAGCTCTAGTATTGTCTCAATAACGCTCGACTAACAGTAAATCGACGAGTCGAAATCTGGCCTGTACAGTGACTATGGCCCAGATGCTATACGCTGCCCATGTGCGCTGATCCCGGAACATGTTTACACTAACAAGCAGGCCGTCCTGCACTGACAGACCTATATGTTGGAGGCGTATGGCTCTCCTTAAGAAACCTTAACTGTTTGTGATTGCATAATAGTTCGTGGATCTGCAAATAAATTTCTTTAGTGATACATTTGCCTTTCTGAAATAAGTACGGTAGCAAGGCTGTTTACCACGTCTAGAAGATAAACTAACCAAAAAAAATAATTTAGTATATCATAAACAAGTGAGCGATCGTTTCTATGGTTCATTTTTGTGATAGGGATGAAAATTTCGTCTTCAGAACGATGATCTGCTGTCTCATTCGTCAGAGAATTCAGTAGTCGCGTGCTTTGATTTTGTTGTCCTCGGAGAGCACCTGCCTGACCTTCATGATATATGGCCTTTTCTTGCAGTTTTCATGTGGAATCCGTGACATCGTACACCCATTTACATCAAATTTCAAGACCAACGCCCTAATCAAAGTAGAACCATAATTAAAAATGCGCCTTTGAATCGCAGCAATTAACCTTGAAGTCCGCATCTCTTTTTTTTTTTTTTCTCTATTTTGAATTTACTGTTGAGTCGTGTTAGAATCTACTTCTGCTTTTTCTATAGTCGCGTACACGTTTGCGATGTGGTGCACCGTCGGTTTTGGGGTAACTTGAAAAGTTTGCAGTCCTGCTAGGAGTTCGTCCACCTGGTAGAAACTCGATACTAGCTAATTTTCGCTCAAACTCCGAAAGCGCCATGGCGAGCTTTATTGTAGAAAAAAACTGGGTTTTGCCTTGTACACGACAAAGTTCGTCCAAAGTCTGGTGTCACCCTATACGCATACATATATAATAACATATTGCTTCTATATTTTACTGTCTACTTATCCGAAATCTAAACTTGAAAATTTCAAGGGCACGGGTTGAGCGGCTGCTCAGACATTCGAATTGCCGGAAACTGATTTGAATACATATCTCTATGAACTAAACGATGGATAAAACTTTTAAAATTCGTCGAACTCATAACTTTGCCCACTGTACTAGATTTTATATTTTACTCGTTGCAGTTTAAAGTTGTATCAAAAATTAATTAAAGCTAATATATTAGAATCCCGAAAAGTGCTCTATATCGGTTCTCTTAGTTTTCTATGAAATGCCATATGCAGAAACATTTTATTGGGAAAAGCCTTAATAAACAATATATATAGATATAAAAACTGATAATATGCGTAACGGTTAACTCGTATAGTGATAACTAATATTTTGTAAATGCCGTTCTCTCAAGAAGTTCGATAAAAAAGCAACAACTAATGAGAACATAAACCTAGAGCATAAACGGTAAAAGCAAATAGTTAATGGTATATAAACGTTTGTGTCTAAAAGCTGGTCGATCAAAGACATTGGCCGTCGTGCTCTGGTATTTAGCTATATCCTGTGTTATTCTGCTCTCGACTGAGCCATCACGCAGACGAGCAGATTCCTCTTGAACTCTTGGCTTTGACTGCAGCACACTGGCCCCACACTCGTTTAGATCGTGGGCATAGCTTTTTTTTATCTATGCCCCGTTACTCTATGGCTGCCTAACGCATCACCAATCATATGGTAGATTTTTTGTGCAAACAAACAATGCTCTTGTTGTTGCAATAGTGATGTTTAATACGCTCTCTGTCCCCCATTAAGTTTCTTTGTTCATAGCTTTTGTTCTGGTCGCAGTACGCTGACTCAATAGCCGCCGCTGCGGTAACAGTAATAGAAAAAGTAAACCGAAGCGAAAACACGACCGATCCAGAATAGCGAAAATCTCTGGACGCTGTGGGGACGTCCAACTCCTATTGTCCAACGTTCCCCTCTTCCCACGCACAGAACCTTCGTTAACAACGTGGCAAACGGCAAAGTAGTGAAGGAAAAATTATTAGGCGAGTTACGCAACGGCCTGCATCGTTGGGGGCAGCAGCGGCCCCGACCGCAATATGGTCATAATTTGGTCTAGAAACTTTGTGTTTCCTAGAAGCATGCGGGCACGGGCCGCACAAAGAGAGGAAAGAAATTCTACGATCGTTGGCAACGACGGTGTCAAGGCAATAGGCGGAATACATTGTCGGAAATTTATGCGATGAAAAATTAAACCAAAAATAAATAAGCCTAACCGCTAGCTTCCGCGACTACTCGCTTCTGATATACGACTCGCGATCGCCGACCCTAGTAGAACTCTTGAGCTGAGCCAAATTATATGAACGGAGATCGCGTCGAAGATCGAAAAAAGAGTAGATAGAATTAGAAGACCATACAAACGAAGATATAATAGAGTCTGGACGCGTTTTGTTCCTCTGAATTGTCGTCGTTATTGTTGTTGCTGCGGTGGCAATCCAGAAGAGATCTTTAGAAGCGGTAACCTCCCTCGAACGATCGTGCTGGTGAAAACAGGTTGAGCGGAGCTGGTAAGGACGGCAAACCTCACGGTCGTTTGTGCTATTGCTAGTTTGTGATGCTGCTATCTATTCTGATTCGGATTATTCAGCCACGACGGTGCACGATGCGTTTGTTTATCCGCTCGGTCTGTTCGCCAGTCTATCTATATATAGGTTACTATACGTTTACCCGTATGCTCTTCTTGAAAGCAACTAAATAGATCTACACACGTAACTTGTGGCTCGACACAAATCGCTGACGTGTGCGTCGTAGAACGTAAAGCTGTGCTTGCTACATGCGACGCTCCCTTCTGCACGTCCATCTGCTTGGTTGCCATGCGCTGTGTAACTTCTGTTCGAAGGAGCGTGATGCCAGAGTGAAATAGCGATTGAGAAGAGTACGAAGCCTCCCATATCCGCGCCGTCGTCTCGGAGTTTGTTGCGATCCCTAAAACTGTCTGTCCCCTGTACGAAAGCGGAAATTGGATGGGGTAAAAGGAAACATCAATTTGTTTTGGAAGAGGAGCGGCGGCAACACTAGGAGTAACGGAAAAAGAAATTGAAGCAGAAACGGTCGCAGTGCCAACAAAAAGGGGGTAAAGCGGATGGACGTGTGAAGGGTTACGGGGAGCCTGCGACGAAAACAAGCCGAAAATCGAAACCGACCCAAACGAAGAGTGATTCGAGGGGCGGGCCGTCATCGAAAAAGCGGACGGCGGTGGCGGCGACTTCTTCAAACAGCTATTTTTAGCGTACGACCATCCGTCCAGTCGCTCAAGTCGACGGACAGCGTGGCTACAACGTAATAGAAGGTTCGAAACGCAAGGCAGAAGACTAACAAGACGCGCGAAGGCTATGCCTCGCGTAGACTGTGACCGCAGAAAGAGGAAGCGAAAGATGGGATGGCGGGAACGGGGATAGGGATATATCAAGGGATCATGACGATCGGAGCGACTAGCGGGAGTGAAAGGATGGAGAGCATTCAGGCCAACCTCTGGGCTGTTTTTTTTTCACTGTGGAAGGCGCTATACGGTCTGCCACTACTACTACCGCTGCAACAACCGTAACCGGCAACGCTCTGTGCTGTGCGGTTATACCCCCAAATTGGAAGCGTCTGCTGCTGCCTTGGCTCGCAACTACAGCGGCCATTCTGCTAATTTTGCTGATACTACCAAGCGACGCATGATGAAGCCCCGTCCAAGCCATCGGATATCGACGACAACGCTTTCAGGTTGAACAAACTTTTGTCTATTTGTTTCTGTTAGCAGTGGCTACAATTACATTGAATGTTTCAAGGGGACGGTGCTTGACAGTTAGACCAATCCGGTGCACTCTGATGTAGAAAGTAATTTGACGATCCAAATACAAGAGCGGCTCTTATCAAAATCCTGTAAGAAAGCATCATTACAAAATCAGCAGTTTTGGCTTATTCTTGCTGGATAGATTAGAGAAGATTGCTCCTTTCATTAGAAGAAGATGTTAACCATTAATGACGGTAGATCTGTGGAGTAATTGTAACTTCGGATGAAAATTTCCGGCTTGTTTTAATGGAAAGAGCTCAGTTATGCAAGATAGTTCCAGGAAATTATCACACACTATATATATATATATATATATATATCGTAAATACATTGCTTTCACGTGGAAAAGCGATTATGCTCTACAATATTTGGACCACATTTGACATTTGGTAATTCACCTCATTCAGCTACTCAAAACAGGGAACGTTGCTGCAAACTTTCCGGTACGAAAAAACAAAATAAAATTCTATATTGAGTCAACCTAATGATGTTTCCATTACCTGAAACGATTTAAGCCGAATTGTGGCTAAGTGCCAACTTCTATCGACAAGTTATGAAAGCAATTTCGTTCTATAAACTAGTTGAGATATTTAGCTATGCACTTTTACCAGCTTTGCAAGTGAATCTAAAATCCAACATTACATATCTAAAATCTACTAACAAATCTAACACGGGCATAACCTTTCAGAACTCACACTTGGTGAAGTAACTTACTCAGACCCAACCTTAGGTAAGAACTTGCAAGGCGTATTCATTGAATTGAAAATTGTATCACTAGTCCTCTATCAGTTGCAAACGTGTCGCTTTTCTCTGCATGAGCTTCGCGTAACAAGTATGTCACCATGTTACTCGGTTCTTCTCGTTCCGTCCGTTTAGTGAACTCGGCTAACATTTCACTCACCGAAGGTCACGTGAATGACAATGAGCGTTATTGATGAGGCAGTCAATCAAAGTACAGCTCGACATAAACTAACGTTTGTTTTAGATGTTTCTTCATCAATCCATGCATCTTCCCAGCATCTATGCTTCGCAGCACACGATACGTTTAGCGATGAGCTATTCCGCGAACAGTATTCGTTTGAATGGCTCGTTTTCGAGTTGCCGCTATCTTATCGGTTTTTGCAGCTTTTCTGCTCCTTTACTTCTGACCTGCGCTTTGTCTACCAAATGCACCAATCAGCGGCGTCCAGTTTGAATGTCCTCGTAAAACCCCTGCCTCAAAAAATCATGGGCGCACAGTTCATCTGCGCCGTAAACAGTAAGTAACCACAAAGGCCGCAATTAACTCCTGCATTCGCCCAGGTGCTGCGACCCCGACGACAGTGACCAGCCAGACAGTCGACAATGACAACAACAGCGGTGAATAACCTGCAGAATACGACACATACTATTAAAGGCGATAATGAGTGGCTAGCAGAGAGTACGCGTGTTTATTTGCGTTTTGTTTACCCACGAGCTGAGCAAAGGTTGCCAAGGCCCAAAGTTGGTAAAAACCTGTGTGCTATGTTTATACGAACTTCTAATACACTCCTGGATGTTTCCTTTCTATCGTCCTGTCTCTGCACTAGTTCTGCTTGGTTAGCCCTTAGCTTTTGCACGATATCTGCATCCCGTCAGTGTTACGTGCGCGGCGCCATTTCCAACAATGATCAGAATCAATCGATAAAAACTTTACTTGCCATGTCTTTCCTTCTCCGTATAGTTATCCAGTAAACTGTCTGCATCCAGTCTACGTAATGAAACATATACCACAATGGTCTATCGCTATTGGGAGATTAATTAACGCATGCTTAATGCCACGTGTAAATGAACTAACTAAATTATAGACATTGGAGGTAAGAATAGCAAAAAGTTGTCAATCCTATAGCGTTTATGACCGTAAATTTTTGCTTCATTTGCGGCTATTTCCCCCGTGTGAATAAGTCTTCACGATCACATTTCATATCACAGCCAGGGTCTTCAATAAAACGGATCTAGCCAGAACGGGTCTAGCAGGATCTGCTCGGGGTGTTTTTGACAAACCTATAAAATGGCTTGGTAGCTATACAGGCGGTTTTCTTTGTAGGTATGAGTGTTGATTTTCCTTTCTGTCGTCATAATCGTTGATCTTTATAATCCTTCGTAGTAATAACTTTTGTCAACGCTAAGATTTTAACCAGTGGCAGTCGCTTGCTTGTTGTTCCTGATTATTACGGCAATGGACTGAACCAAATGAGCATTAACCACCCAACCTTATAAGCTTCAAATAATACGTACAAATGATTATATGACTTCATGACACCAGGAAGTGAACCTTCCGAACTGCTAAGGTTGGACAGCTGAATCTTTGGCTGAAAAAGCTAGGGGTAACTGGCTCCGCCACTGATATATATTTATGCAATTAACACATGTGATTAAGTGACAGTCGATTCGAGTTATTCGACCACTTACGCAAAATGCTTGTATCAGATTAATGCTAGCGACACCAAGTTATTCTAACACTGTCTCTATAACTTTACAAACGGACGTAAAGAGACAGTTCCACTTGTGGTGTCTATCAAACATATACGCATTACGCAAACTCATAAATTCATAAGAAATGATTTAAGGTTGGCGAACATCGCGGCGAACGAGGCTCGAAGAATGAACGAGTACGTATATATCCGCCAAGCAATATACGGTAGCGTTTATCAATTGTAACAACAAAGGGAAAAGCGTAGGAAAGGGAACAGTTGGATTAAAGACCCAACATAAGAAAAGGAGTACCGGCCAAGCAGAGATTAAGCCGACCACTCGAAAAAAGACTCAGCCATGAAAGCATAAAATGCGGGGTAAAGCAAGGACGTTCTAGCAGTGATAGCATTACGTACGTTGCTTACTTTGGCTCCGCCTAGATTAAACGTTTATTATTATGATGGTTATTTTTATGAGTATGTATTGGTTAGGTTATATCTTTGGTGGCTGAATAACTGAACTGGGAAAACAAAGGTCAAACGGATTTACAAAAACACCCTTTGGAAAATCGTGTACAACACAAAAGGACATAATGTAGGTAAAACAGGAGTAAATATAAAATCACACTGTAGCCGAATTCGGCCGTGCAACTTTGTGCAACGGACACTGCAGAAGTGGTGGGGTGTTTTCGACGTCTTTAATTGTTTACAATGAAGAAGAGCGTTCATAACTCCCTAACTGGTCGAAGGTCTAACCTTATACTATCTACGGCTCGAGATAACTTTAATTCATAATTTTGCTACTGAATGTATAAATGGGAAATTTATCCAAGCTAAATTAGATTCAGTTTTCCATTATCCAGTACGAAGTTGTAAATTTTACATATTAGAAGGTCCTTGAGGCCCGTAGGTAACTTCCGCAACGGTTGAATATTTTACGTATCCCATACACGTTTGCCAAGTTTCCTTTACAAAGAAACCTCCCATGGAGCCCCGTGGGAGTCTTGCATGAGAGACATTCCACGGAGCTTCGTGGAGATACGAGCTGGATATCGTATTTTAGCTTGATATGCCTGAAAATTACAATGACATGGATAACCTTCTATCGCAATTCGTGGTGATGTTGTTGATAGGGCTTCCGGAGGATTGGTCTGATCCTTGAGCGTTTCACACAGTGCTTATCAATGTGAATCTCACCATGTTAAAGCGTAACTTTCGTGTGTTCCATAAAAGGCTGTGGGCGATGGAATCTACCTTCTTTAGGAGGCTGGTAAGTATCATCTGCACTGCTAATTTATTGGCCCCTTGAAAATGGCGAATATTCAAGACTCCATAGAGGGTTTGCTTGACTCTCGACTAAATTCGACCTTCATTTTTTTAGATGTGGGGTAAGGAAAATTGGCTTAATTATGTGTTACCTCTGAAAATGTCCCCTGTTATAAATTAAATACCGGTACTCTGAGGCAATATGGCTGCAAAGGCTTAATATTTGTACACGTTATTTCTATTATGAAAATCAATCATCAGGACTGAATTTTAGTTCCTTTAAAGTAATTATGTGCCGTTTACTGGCGCGAACATTTAAAACAACTACAGAAATAAACATACGTACTGCAAAAAGGTCGATACAAATATCCAACAGCTATAGTTCATTGGCTTCGGATTTCGTATCCTATTGTTGGTTTTGATTTGAACGTTACTACTTTTACCGTCTAGCGAATTCGAATACAAGTAGTTAAATAGCTATATTTATAAAAGATATTCTTTGTTTAGACGGAATTTCCTTTACAAATATCGTTCTATCGTGAAATTTTCCTTTAGCGCATATTTATAGGAGTTTTTCTACTCTTTCCTAATGTTCCGATAAGGTTCGCATACGGAAACTGTCTATTAGTAAATCTGCAATGATATTACAGCGGTTTTAGGCAAAACAGTGGACAACTGGCAGAGACAGGCAGGACAATAAGAAAAAAGTTAGCCACAACGGATATACCTTTCGAGCGCCAAGCTTCGGAGGCGTGCTGTCTCCTACATTAAAAATCAAGACAGGAGAAGAAAGCTAGCCAAGAGGAACGCTGAACGGGTCATGGCAATAGGGTAGAGCAGGACCGAATTCCTGTGGTTATGCGATTCTGTCTCAGGCAGAAAAGAAGGCGGAGGGCTGTTGGGACTGTCGTCGATCTGTACTGACCGCAAGTTCTATTCATTGGATATTTACATGGAGATCATACTACATGCCGGCTGTGATCTGCTTTCGATGCGTTTTTTCACAAATGTTTCATTATCTCATAGTAGAATGGGACAGAAGTTTCTGCAAAAAAGACCGCATGTGGTACACTGATCCATACTGGCCATAAATAATGTTTACTCTCTTTGTATATCAAAAATGCAGTGGAACATTTTTGAAGGATCTGAACGCTACTGTTGTGGTAATAATAAAAATAGGGTGAACTCCTATCGTGGTAAATGAAAGCCACAGATAGCTAAACAACATCACTTTAATGTTAACGACGTCTGCTGGTAAAATTCTATCTGACCATGCGTTCTCAAATTTGATCAAGTAAATATATATGATACAAAGAAATCTTATTTTCAACTAACGTACCTATGTGTATGGGCAAGCCATTTGCCACTGCATGTGTCGTTATTTCTGAGAAATGGGAACTAACCTAGTTAGCTTCTGTTTTTCCAAACATGGTCACATACATTGCGATGTACACTTCGTAACATGGGCGGCAGGGAAATTCCACTTCTTCCATTAGTTTTTTGCACCGTGTAGAATGGGTCAACGCGGCTTCGGTGGGTAAAGGTGCCATACCCCAGAACAAAAATGTTTAGGCACAACAAGGTAACATGAAACTCAACTTCCTTCACGATCAACAACCGGAAAATTATGTCACAGGCAGGGTTTTGCGCGTCGTGATGCGATTTGACGGATCTTAAACAGGACTTGCAACAGTCTTTAAGCCACGCATAGTCTGTTCTGGACTGACTGGGACTGACTAGGTGATATAACTGCAAATATAGGCGCTGACTTTCACGTCTCTATGGCCTCCGTTATTGTGTCAGTTAACCACTGAAGTAATGTTTTCCATCGCGGCTATAATAGGAACCATATAATTTCAGATATTATTACCCAGTGTATGAATCATGCTTCTTCTAGCAATCACTTTTGTGATGTCAGTAATAAAAACACAGAAGAGGAATAAGTCCACCCCTAAGTTTCTGCCTCTTCTGTTTAGGTTACTCAGTAATTTGTGATGGGCCGCTCAATTTCGACATTTGCCAATTTACCTTGTTTTCTGGTTCAGCTTTTTTTTTGCCATCTCACACAAACGAAACGTTAAGCCTAATTGAGAGACAATCACTTCTTTGACGAACACATGTTAGAAATTATATTTAGGTCTGAGGGAGATGTAATCAAGGAGTGATTACATCTCCCTCAGACCCAATTACATCAAATGGGCTTAATAATCGGCCTATCGTAATGAACATTTTTGAGTACGCACGCTAAATATAAATATTATTCTGTACTTGCTCGCCAGCCAGTCAGGTGCTTCGAATTACATTGTGTCATTATTATGTTACATTTTACTCTAGCGCGGTCGTCCCTGTTTGAATTCGACTTCTCCTACTTGTCAACGATTTATGGCTATTTATCGCTATTTTATATGCTAGATTTCCGTGTCACAAACTGTCTGTATATTATGGGTTATTATATATATATATATATATATATATATATGTAAACATTATGATATATTATGGGTTTTTTTCGGTGCTCACAGCGAGCTAGCCGCACAATTCGAAGAGGAATAACAGGGGGGCCATTAATCCAAAGAAGACGAATTCAGTTTCGGTTTGTCAGTAAGGAAATACAAAAGCGCTCAAACTGCATCTCCTTTACATGAAATGAAATATGGCTTTCTATCAGATTTTCCTACTCTCCCAGTTGCTCTGAGAGGAGATCCAATTTTTCATTATATTTATATGGCTATTTCATTATTCCGTACAGCGGAATGGTTGTTCGTACTATGTCAAAGACGTTACAAGTTGCCTTAACCAGAGGCGTCATCCTCTTATTTTAATTATGAGGTCTTTATAATCAGTCTTAAATTTCGCTTTCGATTAAGCTTGCGCGGCCACGACTTTCAATTAAGTGAGGACCATAAAACACTTCAGTGGATTTCTTTTTCTTACAGAGGGCGTGGTGTTAAATTATTCGGCTCAAGCCGGTCGACGAAACTTGCCCCTGCAGCACCTTAATATTAGAATGTCTGAGAATGATTTACTAAATTTGCCGAACGATTTATTAGATTTTTCAGTAGGGCTTTCTATATAAAATTGGATATGTGGCTATATATATATATACGGTATATCGTAATGAAGAGGCATTTTTATCAATTTGAAAAAAGCACAATGCTAAGCACACTTCGTGTGGCTTAATTCTACATAAAAATATTACACGCGACTCGTGGTCTGCATATAATCATGCGATATAATGGATAAACAAAGTATAATAAACAGTTGTTGATTAGTGTAAGCAAAGTCAGTAAACCCCTAACGTTACCCATATTGTGCTATGGAGGTGTTTCAATGAAAATTTTAGTAAGAACATGATAACAACCGATTTATATAAATTGCACAAAACCAAGTAAAAAAATACCATGAACACACATCTGCCAGTGTATTTAATAGCGCCCTCGTCCTTCGACCTAAATCTGTTCAGTCCTAATTGACTGGATATGATCTGAGACAGTTGCCATCAACGAACGTCAAATAATTTACCCTTCTTCCTTTGTATTTGAAACACTATTTCGTTTCTGTAACCATCCTTCACCTGCTCATCTCTGCTATATCTCTTATATAAAATATGCAAATAAATATTCACGTACACATACCCGCACACATACTAACTCAGGCTGATTTCCCATCGTTTCGTTCCATCGGGAGGGTTCTGGATTTACAATGAGTCATGACCGTGTACGCGACGCATGATGATATTTGCGAAGATTGAGTACAGACCGACAAAAACCGGTCACGAATGAAGAGGACACCGTTGAAGTCGTTATTCTCCGAACAGCCCGTTGCGCCGGCGTCGACAATGGATACTTTCTGGTCGGTTTATCTACGTGCCGCGGATACCATCACTGGGCGCGCTTCGTTTCTCAGATTTCTTTACTTGCAGCTCAACCGAGCTTTACGACTGGCGCTACGAGATTGCCAGCGAAGAAGGGGCGAGATCTTACTAAACGGTTTTCTGAGGCAAAGCGAAGGTCTGTATTTGAGCAGACGGTTCGAGCAGTTCTACTGGCTGCGGCAACGTAACATTACTTAGCAAGTGAAGTGTTAGAGTTGGACACGATGGACAAGCCGAAAGGAGCTGAAGGACAGAGAAGGTGCCAACCATCCGCGTGATATTGCACTTTTCATTTTGAAGAAGTGCGTCCTCGAAGGCCAGCGCGCACCATCGCTCACTCTGCTTTTGTTCCAGTTTATCCTTATCTCCTGGAGCAAAACCATTCTTTTTACTGAAAGAAAACAGCGGCCGGTTAACACATCGTATGAACGAGAAAAATAAGGTGTAACTGGTTCTATTTCGAAGGCGAAACCTCTCGTTCTCGCGAAGATACGGTACAGCTATAGCTGCTAATGCAATTTCTGTGGCTATCGTAGAGCGAATGTGCGTAGAAGTCGAAGCGGGCGCACTGAGGTACATAAACTATGGGCGGGAGATAGCAGAGAAGCAAAAAAGGTGCTAGAGAGTTCCGATCCTCTGGATCGTTTGGTCTTACTAATGGCTGGCTGGCTGGCCACAATAGTTTACGAATACAATTGGTGCATTCGTTTCTATGTGCAGATACTAACGTACAACAAGAACACCTTACGCGAAGTTAAGCGGCGAGCAGAAGGGCGGCGCAAAAGGAAGTAATGCAACTCAAGGTTTGTTTGTCGGATAGGCCACTCATCACTGTTTTTCTATGTTACGTCATTACCTTTAACTTTTTGTTACTTCGCGCCCCCTCTATTTGTGTAAGCCAACGGATATTTACAAAGATGTGATTGCTATTATGTGTAGACATACACCACATGCTGCAGCAAGAGCTTGTGATTGAATGAACGCCTTTGGTCGAATATTAAAGCATACGTAAGTACGTTTTTTCTTTCGGAAAATGCAGCTACTTTGGTGTGAAAGATAGACGGACATGTACAAGGCGCCTTGAACTCCTGAAGTCCAAAGGTCCGAATGTTTTTACCGACATCCTTCTAGATAAGGAATTACCTGTATTGTATAGAATCTCTAGAGAGAGCCATTTTTATTCAAGTATCACTTCTTTAGACTAGAAACGGCGTGATTTGTCACATTTTAAAAAAGGCCTCGCATGGATTACTAGTAACTGTTCGGCTGCCAGTTACTGAGTGGGCGTTGTTTACACATACGAGTTGAAACAATATGTATCCTTTTATTATTATTATTCCATTATGTAATACTTTTAAGGGGCTAAGTTGCGATGACTACTAATTGCATTACTTACTTCGCAAGCAGCTAGAATTGTTCTATGCTATTATTGGGATATAGAGCAAACTATTTTTATTACTAGTACATGCTCTATATTTAATTTCGAGATTTGAACACGATTTCATCGGTTCGTAAATCTGTGAAACAAGCTTGGTGTCGATAAGTCATGCACGCTTACATAAGATACTTAGCTCAAGGCTCCTACGTTCTATTTCGGTTGAACGAAGCTTGGGGTGTCGTGCAAACACCTCGCCAATGTGTGCGAATTTACATCAGCTCCCATGAGAACCATTGAACCTGGTGTAAAATACATAAGTTTGTTGACAATAGTGAATTCCAATGCGTCAGCAAAACTACCGATATAAAAAGACCGTCTTCTTCACATCAGAATAGTGGCCGACAGGTTTAAGGCCGACATCGGAGTAGATTATTCTATGCCTCATACCGGCATACCATTGGCTTGGGAAGTGTTCGCTTGAAGGCTTGAAGTAAACCTTTGGTCAATGTTACTAGGATAATAAGAAACGTCGACAGATGTAACGAACCCGTACTGTGCACTAGCTACTGAAAACCAGTTTTAAAATGGCTGTTTCTAAGTTTGCTAACTCCGCCTCTACTGAGGCTGCTTTGACATGATCCCAGAGGATGTGCTTCAGGCACCACGAAAGGAGCTTTAAACATGCTTGAACTGGCGACAACATACCTGTCTAGCAGGTCGAATGAGTTCCTGTAACAAATGATCTATTCACCTCTAATTTAAAAGAAAATATGCTAAAACAGGTATTCCAATCAAGCAGCTTCAATACTAGCTGGTCACATTCAGTGTAGTTCCTGCGGTAACATTGACAGATAAGAGCGACTGTGGCGTCGTATCCTTTTAGCCATGTAAAACGCCCCCTAATTCTTGTTCCGCGCAGTTTTTAATGAAACATAATTCCATAGTGTTGTAGAACGATACAATTGGTATCAACTAATACTTTGCAAAGAGTAACTAATAATAAGTAATAAATAAATAACAATACTACTAACTAATAAGTAATAAATAAATAACAATCGGATCTGCTGTTGCCACGTAAATTATCTAGTCGGCTTCAACACAAAAGCTAATTTCACAATTCAAATTTTTCTTTTAGCTAGCTAGACCATGTTCTTTTTTAACTCTGCTTCGTCTGGGCTTCTATCCAACTTTGTCCCATAGACTACTGTATGGAGTGTTACTATTTGAGTGCGGCATGGTTACCATTAGTTGAGTTTTAGTTGCCCTGATGGTAAGTTGTTGGCAAAAGAACGCCTCTTACCAAGATTCGACCGATGTCCAATGGGAATACCTACCATTCTAACGCAGCTTGCACAGGTCTGAATAAGTAGATTTCATTTTCGCGAAGACTTCAAAGCCGTCTTGCGAACGTTCTGCCGACCGCGTGTAACATTGCTGCAGGCACTCTTTCGTTTCAGGCTAGCAAATTAAACATCTAAAGGATAAACATCCGAAGTTGATCTCTCTTGCTTGCGCCTATGTAGCCAAGACATGCACCGCGGTCCCTATCCATCAGCAAGCTGCACGCTCAGCTGACTGATTCAGAATGAATATATTCGCGTCATTGAACGTACTTAACAAGAATTTGTAAACTTAAGCAAAATAATTTTAAGTACGCAATCGCTACTTTATAATAATGTCCGCCTTCTTCAATTATTATAATAAGCTTATAATAATAGTAATGGCAGAGCAATCGCATTTATATAAAATCACAATAAAGTTTCTGCGGTTCGTAAGGGACAAGTCAGCTCGGCGGCGAACTTCCGAAACGTCCCGTTTTGCTGACCAATTTTCGAAATTGAATGGTTCTAATATGGCTTACGATAGAGTCTCAAGCGTTTTATAAAACGGTATGAAATTTTTCCTTGAAAGCGTACATAAGCTAGAAATTGCAACCTTTCGACGAGATGGGTCACTCTAGGCCTATGGATTCGTGCGTTGTCAAATATTACATTAGGCGTTCTTTTGAATATCTGTGAGGGAAAATTTCGACGAGCGTTGGCCAGCGCCAGATTCAGTGGAGGGTTAGCTGTTGATGGCAAGTAAGCTGTTCAGTTTCCTCACATCATTCTAGCTAACTAGCTGCTCACTAACTCTTTATGCACTCGCTCAGGGATCTTTGCCAATGGCGAACTTTTGATAGGGATAGGACACTAATAACTTTCATAATTACCCTTCAATTAGCCTCACTAAGACTGGGTAATAATATACACATGCTTGGGTAGTGTCCGGAAAGGTCAACTATAACATAAAACTATGGTTATGTTCAGTCACGCATCCTGTGACTACTATAACATAGACTTATATAATTTGCTTTCTTCATTAATAGATCGACATCTATAAGCTCGTCTCGACAACTCGTCGTCGATTGCCAATCAAGCCGTACTATTCAAATGTAAGCTCGTTCCGATGTCATTGTACATCGAAATTTGTCATGCCTGCAGACGGCGATCGATTTTTGTCTCCCCAGATAGTTGAAATTGTCGGCGTATTAATGATGCATAGAAGTCCTCCATTGCTATTACGCTCTACACTGAAAAGCGAATCAGCGTGAAATAAATTGAATTTTCGCTAACTAACGATTTCAGTGAACCACTGCTATATTCCCGGGCTCTATTCAAACGCGGTCGTTAATTGTCAAACGGTTGCCAAAATAAGCGGTCAAATAATGTACGGCAGTTTCCTTTGCTGTTCGTTAATATCCGAATTACGATACCGCCAGCTTCATCAAACTTCTCCTTTCGTTACCGCTTTTACCCTATCGTTCACTGTTCTGAAGGTCGTTTCTCGGTAGCCTCACTCGGGCCGCTGTTCCTCGTCGCACGAGGCCGCTTCTTCCCTATGAGAACCCCTATTCAACGGACTGTAACGCCCATCGCCGCTGCTCCAAAATTGTGCGATCGCCGTTGCCGTCGTCGATGCCCGTCAAAACTCCAATTTTAAAGCTCATGTTTCATTTGCGGCCAAGATGAGACGCAAATACGAGCAACTTTGAATATATGTCTCGTTAACCTATTTCCTCCACGAGATAGTTACGCTTCCTGCAGGGAAGGAACGAACGGAAGCCGTTTCTGAGGACTTCTGTGCGAGTCCTTTGAGTCCCAATTGCTTCGTCCTCTCATTGTGAACCACTTGTTTGCAGTGCCCGTTGCGAACTCTGTACCGCTTGCTGTCGCTAGCAGCTTACAACATATGCCAAATGAGGTTCTGCCACTTCGCACGTCTACGTAAGAACTTTATTCCGCTAACGGACGCCTCCGCCGATGCAGCCGTGTGACCTCCTGGTCTTTTTGAGGATAGCGATATCAGGGATCATGGATGTTCGATATTACAGAAAAAGGGCAAAACAGATTAGGACGAGCACAGCATCTGCCGTGAATGTAACGATTATGTAGGAAAAATAAATTATGAAGTAGTATGATTGTCGAAGAGATGCCTAATATTATCTTCAGTTTCCGCTACTGATGTGTTATACACGTTTTTTCATTACTATAAACATTTTGCCTAAGGCCTAAATGCTACTTTGCACAAGAATAGGTAGAATAACCTCCTGCGACGAAACGTATTAGTAAAGAAAGATGGAAATAAATAAAATGATGATGGTCAGGTCCTGCCTCGCGTTTCTATCAATATACTAATCAAAGCACCCGGATTCCTTTTGAACTTCTAAGCATTTGAAAAAACAATGCAGTGAAGTGCTTGTAAATATATACACTTCAACCTAATAAGGTGAGTAGCTGAAAATTAATTAGAAAAAAACTTTTCTAATATTCAACTCCGCTATTTTTACTACATCTTTAGACACAAAGATAGCAGAGGCACTTGTTGCTTTCCTTGCAACAGAAGTCTGCAACTAAGTTCCACTTACCATGAAAACTTCGAGCCCACTTGTCTCTAACATCGACAGCACGGGCTTCTTGCTATAAATTTTTACTAGCGCAGCTTTTGAGATTCTACGATGCTCTTGCTTATTGCTGATTACACGAACCCTTTTCAGGTCTGGGACAAAAACGCACCCTCCCGACATACTGTCGTTTTTCTATGCCTTTCAGCGCACGTATTCATTTACACCGCCGAATTCAGCAGTATCCTAGAACATTCAACTTTCAAGGAGACATCAAAGCCGACACCTGTATGAAAAGCAAGAGAAAATATGGACGTGCTTTCGTGACGGCTCCATGGATATATAACCTTGCAGACAACTAAGTGTCTCAAGAAAATCTGCTGTAGCATTTTCTTTTATTTAAATTTCTTTATGAATTTTCATGAAATTATCTCGAACTGATAACAATTGATTTTAAAGGACGGGACCGTTGCTGCCCACACCGACTTCGAAGAGTCATGAACACGTTGAGGGCACCGGGACGGATACATTACGAACTGTAACGTAAACAGATATTTTTTGTTTTATAATATATTTTTAATTTTCTATATTTTAACATAAAGGTATAATGCTCGGCGCGAAATTGATAAGTGACACCATTTCGAAGTTACATTTTATGTGTTGTATTCGCGTGCACAGCGCGTCACAATCGTGCATTTCGAAAAACCTAATTACTGTCGCATAAATATCACTGCAGCAGCCCTTCATTTGTTTCTAGCTCCGCGGCCTAGATTCGTCTGAACAAATAACTTCTTCACAGTGCAGGCTCACTTCAATTCGCAGTTCGATAAAAGGCTCTTTTGCATCGGTTATTCGCCCTTTTCTTATATGGTTCATCATTCATTGACGGGACTGAATTGAATAAAAAGTTTGCCAAGGTAACATCGAACGAGATGATTAATGTCGAGACCGTAGTACGCATCATAGCCTAGAGCCCATGCATGGCCTGCCAGCTCGTTTTGTTCTACTGCCGTGACTCGAAATAGCCCTTTCTGGCGTTGAACAGGGTAAACCGTTGCTCGGCGAAAATTTACGACGTTTGATGTATTACTTCGGTCCGTCCTCCGTTTAGCTTTGTGTGTTCAGGCGTCACGACCAGTCTAGCTGAAACGCATCTGATTAAGCGAAACTATCTGACCAGTGCTAGAGCAAGCATTAAAACATCAAGCCCTGCATGTTTAGGAAATAGACGAAACGGGCCAGGGCTGTAGCTCGTGTGATGTACAAAATTTTAAAAAGGCAAAAAAGCACTTGTCTGTGAGAATGCCTGTTTCCGAAAAAAAAAACAATACGGAACACGCTGACCGTTACAATACAGCGTAATTGACTTCACACTTACATATATATATATATATATATCCTACTAGTTACCTTTGTGTCATGATTACCTATGAATTTTAAAAATGTTTTGCTAAAGTAATTAAGTTTTTTCCTTTACTAAACTAACTAAACTAAAATTTGATGTCAAAGGCGATCGGCTATCATTTCGTTAGTATCATTTCGATAGTTGGCGGACAGACGCTGGAAGAGATAGGTTTGCATGTAAGTTCCGGATCGCTGTAACTTCAAGTTCTAAATATGGTTCATGCGTAAACAGGTGCACATTTCGCCTTGATGTTTTTTACTTGATCCTTACTTATCACTTGAATACAGCAGTATTACGAAATCACTGGAACAGCTTATCTGTCAGCCCTCGTCACGGCTCGTCACATACGATACGTTATAAGCAACAAAATCAATTGTCGATACTCGCATTGTAGCCATTTTAATTAGACATCATGATGATTTTAAGTGTGCTTCCGAACGCTAAGTACCACGGCCTATGAGCCGTCACTTGCAAAAAAAAACTACAGAATTAGCACATATGAACATGTTAAGCAGCTCACGATCCCGTTATTTATATAACTAGCGTTTCGTTACGTACGAAATTTCCTGGTCGTCATATACAATTGACGCATCGTTCTTGCGTTCCTAATTTTCTTACTCTATTAAGATAGGAACAGCTATCGTTCGACCATTTAATCTTAAATATTTTGACACTGGGCACTGTGTTCAGTGCAGACTTCGTGTGCAGCATCAAAACACTCACTCAGCAATTCGTTGAAGACCAGGCCCTTCGTACAGGACAGAATCAGGTAGGTAGCAACAGGTCACCTTTACCTGTGGATACATTATCTGGTGTGCACCTCCTTGCAGACGTTTTTCTTTACCTATGTTTGTTGCATGGCCTGCTCGTTGCCTGCTCGTACACGAGCTCCGTAATATTCCCGGAATCGACGAGATTGGTCTCGACTCGATTTAGAACCGAACCTTCGCATATGGTAATTTTCACAGAGAATTCGACAGTCGTATTGCAAGAGCTCTTACTATAAGTTTTTCTTTTACCCTGACGCTACGTCCTCGTTCTGCTCGACTGCTTGTAGCGCCTGTTATCGTTAGCTATCGGTTTCAATGCAGTGTATAACTTGTCAACAGAGCTACGTCCGCCAATACATCCACAACTGTGTTTGCTCTTTGCTTCCAACGAACCAGTCCTTTTCGTGACTGGTAGATACTCATACATACAAACACGTGGACATGACTAAACTGATCCAAAAGTCGTATTTTTAGTAAATTTTACTTCTACTGCGTTTTTTGAATACTGGTCTTATCGAACACACACACATATGTATATATATATATATATATCTATCACGACAGCAATCGATATGCGATAAAAACTCCTTTTCAGGGATGAGTCAACGATACTGATAACCAGAGATAGCGGCAATAATCTAAAGAAGAAAATAAATAACTATATATTTGTAGTAGACATGGAGTACATATATCTACTCAATGTGTACTACAAAACAGGATGCAGTGAGATCTCTCGTTATTTGTCCGCTAACTGTATGGGGGACTATCAAGGCGTTTATCACTGGATCGTAATGGTCGGATAAGTTCTATGCTACTTGCCGAAATCCGGTAATGGCAAAGTGGGGGTTAGCATTAACGGTAGTGGGGACTCTATTTAAATGACAAACAATCCGATACAACTTATTATATATCTGTATTGCTTTAAATCACCTATAAACTAAAAAAAGAAATAAGAATTCGAAGAGTTTTAGCGACGAATTAACATGGACTTCAGGGGCGGTTGGTTCTATTTTCGAATTGTGGAAAGCGGACAAGTTGATAACCCGTAGCCACAGACAGGTTTGCTTTTCATAAGACAAAAAAAAAAAACGAAATAATCCATAAAATAAACTTTGGTTGAAAACAACGGACATTTTGGAAATTAATAACTGTCAATTGTCTAGAAGTTCCTCCGACTTCGAGTCGAAATATTTGCAGTAAGCGATAAACTCGCGAGGGTTGCTTGTCAACTGGTCAAGTAGAGTAAACATTTCTACACAAATTGATGAACTATTCGCTAATGGGGGGCTTTGCTAGTGAAAACTGCAACAAACTTATGTTAAAGCTTTGGAATGATCTCTTGCTTTGCAGTTTCGGAAAGCCTTCACAGTGTCTTTAGCCACGTGAAACAGAAGTTGGAATCAGGTAAATATTGTACTGCCTATTTGTATTACGGTTTGCCGACTGACAAACTACACGTAATACATAAACTGGTAACGTAAACGGTACAATGCATATCTATTTCGAATTCAAATTAGAAAAGCGTAACGGGGTATGCCCACGTCGAAAATTAGACATCCTAATCACTGGCCATTCTTGTTTAGTGTCAAAGAATGAAAAAATGTAAATGTGTTACAACAATTTTGCACAATTCTTACCTCACGGGGCGTATACCATTACGTTCAAACAGAACGTAAGGCCCACCTAATGTGAATTTGGTAAAGATATTTAGTGAGCAGACTCGTATCTGCACGTGCTGCAGGTCATCAGGTAAAATCCCCTAATGAAAGATCAGTTTGTCCTGAAAGAAATTATTTTTCGGGCCTGTCCCTTCAATCAATGCCAGGTAGTCGGCTGTGGCTATGAAACGCTCATGATATTTATGCATCATCCAACTTTTGTGATCCTATTTGCATTAAGAATACTAAGCACTTGGATGTGCGACGCCTTCGCTTTGCGTCTACATCGCCAAAGCCGTCCTTGTGTGTTATTATGAAACAAAAACATTATGCATATATGATGCTAAATGGACTTTTGTCCTACAAACTGTGCAGTTTGGTTATTATTTTGAAACTATTTTTGAATATCGAATCTCCTTGGTCAAACTAGCTGAAAATTGTAACATACTTACTCGGGATCATTATTCATTGCATATGTAAAGAGAGTTGCGTCCTCTCAAACCTCGCTTGTAGAAATAATTAGCAAGAGTAATTCTTCACAGTAACCCTAACACAAAAACATCCAAAAATTACCTTAATTCAACTACTTTTTGGAGGCGGGGGCGGGGGGAGGGAAGAAAGAAGCTATAAGTAGTTTTCTTTTACCAAAAAAGAGCGCTTGCCCGCGTACTACTGTAAATCGTTGATGTATGGTAAAACAGAAAGAACATAAAAATCAGGAGAAGCAAACCGTCTCCTGGCTCAACCGCACGAAAGTCCTTTTCCCTCCCCCTCCTCCTCCCCTTTTCTTCCTCGGTCGTAAAGAGTTTGTTTTTGTCGTAGACAGTTGTCTTGAGGCTTCGCGCCGTACCTCGTCACATTCATGTACGCCACTGTATAATGCGTATACATGGTACAGTATCTTGTTAATCTTGAACGCTTTCTGTAGCTCCCGGATACTATGACAAGGCATCAATTGGAAGTGACCCACCGAACGAGTGAACGGGAGAGCTAAGCTAGCATCTAAAGAGAGACGTACTGGCAGTGGAAGTAGCCAAACAGTGACACGAAATTCTACGCAGAGATATGGGTGGTCGTAAGAAGCTATGAGGCCGAAGGGTCGAGACGAATGGAACTACTCACAGAGACAGATATAACCGAGCAAGGTTAAGGAATAGCAGCTTTCGGGTAGAACAGGACTAAGAGTATAGAACAGCCACCTGAGGTTCTATGCTGAAGCTGTTAGTACAGCACCATTTTGACCTGGCGACAGCGAACAGCAACAATAAGAAAACAGAATCAAGAGCGGATACACACTAAACAAAATACCCTTTCTTGGTCAAATCCTTCTTTACTCTTTCGTAGCAACAACAGTGGTCATGGCAATAGCAAACCATGTCTGCTTCGTTTTTGTAGCAGAAATTACAGCAGCTCCGGCGGAAGCTCCAACAGCATCGTTTTTGCGGCCACCTGTTTTTTTATCCACTCGCGGCCCTTTTCTCTTTCACTGTTCTCGAATTCGTCGTCTGCACGAGCAGGACCGGGTAGCGAGTTGCGTAACGAGTCGCCGGCACTGGCCTTGTGTGTCTCGGCGGCATCCACTCTATCGTTGGCCCCCCCGGCATCCATGGAAGCTTGAAGGCCGCAAAATTGTTAATTCGCCAGCGAGGTCACGTTCTGTGGGCTATATCTCGCAGAAAACGTAACTAGGAATTGAGGTCACACTTTTTGCCTAGTCTGTTCGTTTTCTCTAGCGTGTACCCCACGTTCGGCTAGCTCAGATAAAAGCGATGCCGTGAGCAGATACTGACGGCATTAAGTTCCTTCTAGCAAAACTAGTTTGGGAAATTTGAAAGGCTTGAGGCACTACTTTAGTATCTGACAAGCACACACGCAACGTCCTCTGATGGTCTGCTGTCGCCAGCAATAATACTCAAACGGGAGTACCAGTTAGAGATGAAGGTCTACTTATTATTCTATTTACAAGAAGACGTCGCTTTCGGAACGTAGAAAACGCGTACAAGAGACGCTCACGAATGGAAACGAACGACGTGCAAAACGAAGCAGTACGCATTGAAGGCAGTATACAAGGACATTCTTGAATACATACTTAGTGTGGATACGGCTGCATCGTACTGAGTTATCAATGCGCTAGGTGTGATCACACCGAGAAGAATGTACGCACCGTTTATGGTGCTACTAGTAGTAATGCCGATTGCTGCTCTGGGCAGCCATCAAACAGGGCAATAGTTCTATCGTTGCACTTCTGCTGTCGATGGTAAAATTCGAAGTGAAGCTAGAAGCAACGGACGTAATAATGACTAGGGGCGGAAACGACCAGGCGCTTTTACCACTGGTCAATCGCTATTGCTGGTGATGGTGTTGGAAGTGGCATATGTGGAAGTTGTATGCATTGACATTCGACTACCGACCAATTCCTACCATCTACACAACAAATCATTCACGTGTATACACATCGCGATGTGCATGATGGGCTATATTTAACGTCTTGAACGTGACGGATGGTCCTTCGATGGCCTCATAGGGAGGACACAGTGTACTACTGTAACCTTTTTTGTTCTTCGAGCCCGACTACCACTGGTCCGTTCCGTTCCTAGGCTCCGTTCACAGCCCCAATTTGCCGCCCTCGTTAAACTCAGGTCCCAGTCCTTTCAACCCAAAGACGTATACGCTGACTATGGTGTGCTAGAAGCCTACCCGATTTATCCCCACCTGGACACACATTTCCTTTTGTTGTAGTCGGCAGAAATCGTCTACCCACCATTACAACCAACACCACTTCCCTGAATGCGACTACTATCATTGTTGTGGATGCGTGCGGTCATTGCTGCTATTTTAATCTATTCCAGTCCGAGTGAGGGCGGAGTAGCCAGTGGCTGGCAGGACATAAGTCCTAGTGAAGCATTAGGGGCCAATCGCCGTTGCTATCAATGCCTGGTCAGAATGGTCTTATGACTGCCATCACGGCGAGTTGAAATTATTTTTAGCAGCGGTACTGCAGATAAAGTATTCAAACAGGAAAAGCGAAGGATTGGCAAAGGAAGTTTGTTATCATAACACACATCTAGAAGTATTTCGGAAGCCTCTGCATACCTTAATTGCTCATTTATAGAAGTAGCAGAAACGAAGGTACTTAACGCGCCTGTCAACGTAATGATTGAGTATAATGTGTGCATGTCACAGTATATCTGGAACGAGTCTCAAGAATGGGCGTGCGGAAGAGGCAAGGTTGCAGAAGCTGTAGATAGAGATTGTCATTCAAGGCCTGTTGACCATTATCGTTCTTTAGAGACACAACAAAACCTTTCAACCTACAATGTTATTATTGTAAACGGTAAAATAAGTTCTGAAACACAGCGCATATCTGCGTGGTGGCATAGACATGTATTTTTTGCCGACTTACATACACATATATATATATGTATATATGAATTTGCACTGAAGGCAAACGTTTTAGCTTTCCATATTAATTTCTTGATAACATACGTGACGAGGCGCTTGATTTCAACTATTATATTCGGAGTACTTATTTGCCACTTTCTTCATTATATTGTGGACGAGATGTATGGTGGCACATAGCAGCGAGTTTTAACGTAGTGTATATGGTGCATATGGTAATATTAAACTACACATAGCGTTCTATATGACAGGCCTAACGAGGACACCTAAAATAGTCACCTATATGTTGCTTTAGATGGCGTATTCAGAAGGAACACACCTGCAAACAGTAAGGAATGATATCAGTTCATGGCTTGTCGGGAAGCTGCTGTTGCGAATGCAAAACGAGTTGGATATTTTTAATAGTTTTAAAGTGTAATGTCTGCCGGGCATGATCTGCAAGGGTGTACAGACTGGTATTGTGCCTACTTGAATTTGTCTCCCGGAAAAGCGGGATTCAATGAAAATTAAATGTTGTATTACGTTCGAGCTATATTTTTAATGAACATGGTAAACAACTTTGATGTTAAGGACCGACCTTATCTGTTTTATATAAGTTTTTTTTTATTATGAAACATAAAAAACATCAGTTTCATCTTTGAAAATGACACTTTTTTATAATGGTAAGGTTTTGGCAACATTTTTTTGGGTTCGAGGTGCGCTTGTTCATTTTAGCGTCACTAGAGTTTTCAGCCGGAATGTGGTGGTGAGCTACAGCAAGCGAATAGTATGACTAGTTTACGCCTGAAAGTAAAGCCGCGATGACGGCTCGTCCACTGAGCTTTGTATACGGCGAAGGTTATACTACAGGAAACGACTACGGGAAAAAATTTGAAACTCAAGAATGAGCCTTGTGGAAGACCC
Organism: Varroa jacobsoni; assembly: GCF_002532875.2. NCBI lineage: Eukaryota > Metazoa > Arthropoda > Arachnida > Mesostigmata > Varroidae > Varroa > Varroa jacobsoni. The sequence goes on along the minus strand of NW_019214139.1, from coordinate 50,275 downwards.
GTGCGAAAATAACCCATTTATAAACTGAATCGTGACTTAAGATGAAAAATGGATACCCTTCAATAGCGCATACGGTTACATCAGTGGGTTGATACAGCTGAACCGATATGGCGATTTTATCTTCTACAAAATTTGAAAGCAAATGTATAGCTGCGAGAGCTTTCGGAGATCTATTTAGTAGTCCAATGCAAGCGTCGTGTATTAGGTTCTGGTTGGTTGATTACGGCTGAAGCTTACTATCAAAGATGGTGAAGAGACTCCATAGTAATCAGCTAAGATCTGCAAACAAAGGTAAACCATTCCTACTGCGCGAAAACACTTAACCTCGTATCGCGAAAATGGCCGTAGAAATATATAGGAGTCACGATTGCAGGCTGTCTATTGTCCATCATACTCTCCAACAATTGCTTTCATATAACTACGATTTTTCTAAAAATTTCAACGTTATATCAAAATTGCTTTTTGAGACTTCATACACTTTTATACTCCAGACTTATGTATCAGCACAATAAATATCATTTAAGTGGCCGAAGGTCGTAAGTAATAATGGTAGGTGCTTAGATTGAAAATAGAACAGCGAAGTCTGTGAATGTCTAAAAGGCCACGTCTCATAGCGAACGATTCTTACACATATCTACAATTGAGCAACTCGGATTATATTTGTTTCTATATTTTTCAATACGATTTTTTTCTGAGCTGAACGAAATTGTTGATACTTTAAATTACCTTCTAAGATTTTCACGAGTGAAGGAGCTCGTGCAATTTTTATCATCTGCCATTGCCAAAACCTGTACTGGTAATTGCCGCATGTTCATAGCTACTACGGCACATTGCGAAAAAAATTTAATTCAAGTGTCTCAAAGTTTATTTAAGGGAAATTAGTAGTTTTGAGTCTAATTTTCCATTTTTACAGCATATTTCCTTGCGCTTTATGTCCTCTTAACCTAATTAGTCGCAATTTAGTCATTTCGTAAACATTGTTAGCGTTACCGTCCTCTATATTTTCTGTTAGAACAGCTGCGTTTAGCTGTTCTAAATTTAGACCTCCCACCGCAGATAGACAGGCTTGATAACATCATATTCAGTTTTTGAAAAGGTATAGACCAGTTTCCCTAGCTAGGTGGCCTTAAAGTCACATATCCCGAATAACATGAGGCACGTTGGTGGCGTTCGAAAGCTGAGACTTGGCAGTAGTAAATGGCCTAAAATTACTGCAGTATCTTTATTCAGACCCTGAAGATAAGTGAAACACCCGCGAAAAGAAGTCCGCTCTATCTTTCGATTTTTTACGATAACGACATACGTGTTGCCCAGGCCTATAAAAATTATGCTATCTGTGGTTAAAAATGTTACCAGAAAAAACATTCCCAAGATGGTCTCATCGGTGTATTTCTGGACGATTCGATGTGAAGGTTGCTTCTCCTAATGGCTGACCAACCGACGAAAAATTGCCGAAATTGAGCAAGACTAGCGCATGAATAGTCATGATATCGCCAAAGGCTTAAATATGCATTGCCAGATAATTTCAAACCATTTAGAGAAAGCTGTCCAGAGAAAGCTGAATATATGTGTGTCATACAATGATACGATCGCACTTCCATCCACGAAACTCAACAACAAAATACAGCAATTTTTAAGCGGTTGATTACGAGTAATAAAAAGTTAATCAACGATGATAATTTTCTGCAGATTAAAAAAATAAAAACATGTGCTTCACAGTTTGTGGCATAGCCAAGACTGGTCTGTTAGGTGGAAATAAAAGGCAATCCTGGATTATAGGTTACTCCCGCCTGGCAGAACGACTGATTCGGATTTATACTGTCAACAATCCACAAGATTGCAACACGCCATTAAAAAAATCGATTGGACCTAGTGAACAAAAAACGCGTCATAGTTCACCGTGTTAAGGCCATACCACGTGTAGCTTCAGCTGCTTGCCCTGGCAGAAAGTAATCGATCAAAATAGTGCTTAATTACATCACTTGAAAATGTAGCACATTTTTATTTCAATTGTGGCCCATTCTTTTTCAACAACCCAAGACATTTCTTTAAATTACCTATTAGGAAATTTCCGTTCGAAATTCTGCGTCGTTTCCTTTTAACTGCGCCGTCTTCGGAGCACGTCCATAAAAATTAAAAGTGTTTTATACGCAACATTGAAATAAAAATTAGCCCGTACGAAGATGTACGGAAAAATCAGTGTCGAGTAGGCTAAGGATGTCACTGTTTTTACCATATCATATGATGCCTCTGTAACGCTTACGGCTTAACATACTAAAATTCACTTGAATTGCCATGATCTATTTCTAGGTTTGTGCTAGTGCTTGCACCTTAAGTGGCCTATACACTCTACGCTCTTGTAGATAGGTCAAACAACTGGAAGTCAATTTGGAAGAAATTTAATTTTTTTCCTTTACATGTGGATCGATCCATTAAAAACGTGCATCCCTGATGCAAACAGATGGGGAACTGTGCAGCCGGTCCGAATACCAGACAAAGCTCTTAACGGTTAAAAAAATATTTCACCCTATTAGCTTAGGCATATAGGGGGAAAGAGCACGTAAAAGCGATTTGTTCTAGGTTGCCTTTTGTACCTTGCCTGGAATTGCTTATCGCCAACCAAATCCTTCATTCATATCATTGTTAATCTGTATAAATGTTTTCGTACAATCGCATCTTACTTGAGAGCAAGTGGATACGATCTTTCAAATTCATCAGACCTATAAATACTATAAGTATTTCTTAATATATATGTAGTTTGCGATAGAGAACGTTTCGCTTATGTTATAGCTGGGCTGTGCATGATTAAATGCGACGATGAATACCAGTATTATCTTGCTGTTCTAGATTGATCTTTTTGCTTTTCATATGCATCCCATTTATTTAATGAAGTTCACAGTGATTCTTAGCTATTTAGTCGAATTGCGCCGACAAGTGCGCAACTTTTTAGGCTTTCATAGGCCTTAGCGTACTTGTTCCTTGAACGAGTCTGTTTCCATCTACGTTTTTCGTCGAATTTATTTCGTTTTCATGGATGCCCATCCTGATTCTAGGGTCTATAGTCTCATCTATCCGTGTCTCGCTGCTGTAGTTCTTCTCTATATTGCCTTTTCCAACGTGCGCCGTTACGAATGATCTTCGGACCTGACTCGGCATAAAGGTCTTCATTTGTCCGCACAGCGCTTCTAATGTTGTTTAATGGGCGTTTTGATGATCCGTTTGGTGCAGTGTAGATGCGGTGTTCTATCGAACTATTGAACCATCGTTGAAACAAACTGTATATCGTTGCAGAGCTAGTCTTCTAAGACCAATTGGGTTTTTTTTGTCTGTTCTGTCTACATGGTTTGGCCGAAAGGAACTGCTTAGATTGAGTTAAAGCCTGTGTCAAGTCGAACCTTCTAGGCAAACTTCTTCTGGATTCATTAGAGCTCGATTCCGGAAAATATATAGTGACGACCAAGCTTTGACAATAGTCTACGACACAATACTTATTCGAGAAATTTTTCGGTAAACTTTATTCTGGAAATTTCATTTCGGTTTTTCAGAATGATACATTTTTTCTGGCGGAGGAACATTTCATCTTTAGTTCTTCGGGCGCTTTTACGACTGTCTCTGTTTTTTCGTCGAGTTGTAAAAAAATCTTACTCGTTTATCTGTGGATTACTTCCAAGGAAACCAAAAATGACTTAGATTAACCCTGTGGTACGCAACGAATTCTAGACACGTCATCCATAGGAAATTCAATCGAAATCTGGCTGTGAGGTATGCTTTGTTCCTTGTATAGCCTATCTCATAGTTTATCAACGTCAATGAGGCGTGGGGGCGCGTCCGTTTCAATGGCGCTGGAAAACGTTTCGAAGGAGTACCTGAAGCTAACATTTTACACCGGGTATGATTAGTAAGGATTTCTTTTATTGCTTATGTCGAACGCAAAGCAGTAATATGTATATCGATTTCCTACAGCTGTGCAAGAAGACCATCTTTTTGTTTGACCTAACTCGAATCTTATTCACTCTCGGGCATCAACCATATTACATTTTTTATGTTCTTAATTTACATTTTTTTCAAGATTTGAGAAGCATACGTTGTTAGCTGACCTTGTGATGTGCTGTGGTTTCTATTCGAAAACTTTAATGAGCTGCTAGAAGTTACTCCAGAAGTGGTCATCTCATACTTTCATTTGTAACACTTGAGATGAAAATTAGTCTGTCATATATAAAAATCTGTGAACCATTAATATTTCACAAAGTTTCGATTTGTTTTCGCTGATATACTTTAGTTGAGATATTGAATTCTTGAGAAGTAATAAATATTCACGTATGCAACATTTGTAACGGCGTTCTATCTAATCAGGCCTCGTACGCTTTGTCCAACATACATTGACATAAGTTGTCGGTAATACCGCCACGGGAACGATTATCTTCGTGTTCGACGCTGTCCTGTCATGATTGAACAAAGACCGTTTTGCTGTTAATAAAAAATGGATTTATCCAACCTTTTATGCATATAGCCTTTTCAATAGCTATATACTTGTTTAACTGTTGATAATTTCTTTTTAGATAGTCATGCGGCGAGAACTGGAGGAGCGTTTTATCGTTTCCTACATAATTTCAATCGTGCCACATAGTTCTTAATAATGCTTCATAATGCCAAACTTCTAATTACTGATGGACGCTTGTGAACAATTTTGACATCGTCATACTTTTCGTATCACATTTACGTATTAAGGCTGGCGAGTTCCAGGGCTGGTGAATGAACTCGCTATTCCCGCTAATCAATTTCAGTTTCAGTTTATACAAAAAAATTCTTCACGGTTCGAAAGTAAGTCCTCATTTTACATCTCTCAAAGCAGCAAGAGATACGCAAATCGACATATTACAACAAGCATATTATTATATGCTATATATAATGTTATTTTTGTGTGTTGAAATTGTAACTAACCACCGTGTTTGTGCGTCTCTCTAAGGTTTATTATCAATTTAAATGTTTTGGTATTAGACAAACTTTTGATATTAGTCAATAAAGTCATTCAAACAACCCCACTAGCCATTGTTATAGCTATTGCATTCTAAGGAATGATACCTTGGGTGTCTCTGTAACAAATGTTGTACAATCCGTCCTTTATTTCAGTAATCTGCATTTATTTTACTACTTTACTAGATGTGAAATAAGGATTTTCCAACTGTGAAGAGATTTTTTTTAAATAGTCAAGAGGTTTATAAGCAGGCTGACTTTTGTTGTTAGTCATTGACTGACAGCCACTCGTCCCGCGCTCACATATTTGTTCATTAAAATTATAACATTTGGTGTAGGTGTCCTATCTAAATTGGGGTATTTTATGCCCTTTTTCTTTTAGCTTTTTAAATTTATAGCTATATTTATAGCTTAAAAATCGGACAGGTATTCAATGCTGCCTTTTTATCTGGATTAAAGTTTCAATTCGAGATCTAAGCAGCCTTTTAAATCCTCTCATTACGATTCTACGAATCCCTTAACAGCTCGAGTGGGCGAGTCGACCCTGTCGCATCGAGACCTGCTGCACTCTTTCAATAACATCATTCGTACGAAATCAGGCCTGTACAATGATTCAGCTCGAAATGCTGTTTGGCGGCTGATCCCAGAATGCGGTCGTATTCACAACCAGTTAATCCTGCATCTATGAGTGGACACATCATTTTGTGAAAGACGTAGAGGTTTTCCTTCAGACACTATCCAAAGCTGCACAATCGTTTATAGAACATTATACTTATAATAGTTAATAACTACATATATATAATAGTTACAGTTATAATTTATAGAACTCCTTAGATCATTTACTCTTTTTGAAAAAAAATCGTCGCACGACATCTTTTTCACTGCAAACCATACTCAAAGGACAATCACTGGTTGGAAGTTTTTGGTTCTATCTACAGGCTCATCCCCTAGGCTGACGATTGTTTTTGCAACAGACTCTTGCGTCTAAGAAAAATAATTTATCGTCAGAAAGAGATAAATGGTGCCTCCGTCTTTGAAAGAAAGTAACAATCCAGGTCAAATCTATTATTGTCCTCAGGGCGTAGCTGTCTGAGTCAAATAACAAATGTACACTTTACCTGTATCTTGCTTACAAAGGCTTCGTGACATGGTTGCCTTACATACACGTACATTCTGCAGGAGCATATTCATTCGCTATGAACTACTGCGTGAGCCTGACGTACCTACAGGAATTTAGTAATTCTATATATATATTTATATAGAATTTAGTGAAAAATTCTCGTACTTTTTAGCCACTAATGTACTATAACTGTCGAATAGATGCATACATATATAGTGAATGATGTCTTTCGCTTACCATGGCTTTCATATATCTTTATGGCAGTCTACGTTTGCCACACATAGAAAGGCCCGACCTCGAAAGCGATCCTTTCATCAGCGCTCTTGCGGATTTCGGCCATTGTCCTGAAATGCTTGCCGCTTTGGCTATACCGTATCGATCTAGTAAAGTGATAATTAGATCGAGCGATATCCGGGCTGTACGTCGAATGCGGCAAAAATTTCCCATTGAAGATATGAGGCACTGGATATCGTTAGCGTTTGCTGACTCATCAAAGCAAATTTGCAGCACAGCGTTACCATGCAGAAACATCACTGTCGCACCGTGTGATAATCCGAAGTCTTTGCCGCCTTTCAATCTCGTAGCTCCGACGAATAAGATGGTTTACCCAACGGTTTCCTATATTCTATCCTGGCCCATGAGTAGCTCATAGCATAAACCTCCTTTTCGTTTCGCCGTATACAGGGCTGTAGTTTTTAACAATGATTAGTTGTTCATGGGGTTGTACTGCAGAAGTCTAACCACTTCGGTTTAAGCTTAGGAATGTTGTGAGAGATCGATCTTCCATTGCCGGCAACAATCTCGTATAAAAACAACTTTCTTTTCATACAACCAACAAAAGGCATCTTCTCAGGCGTTCTTTTATCATTATTATACAGAAAATCATTAAGCTCTTTACTAGGCTCACAAAGGTTCACCTTCTTTCCTTCTCGATCTTTTGTGGCGCAGCCTGACTGGCAAGGCATTTTTGGTCTCTCGTAGCTGTGCATAGAGCTCTTGGTTACCGAGATATTAGCAATTCGTCGTCATTCGTTTCTATGCCATTTAAGCTAAAATATACGATACTGAAGAAGAAGAATCAAAGCTACAAAGTCCGGGCACGTTCACCTTCGATTTCGCAAACAGTTACTTGCATCTTGACGATACTTTTTTTGAGAAAGACAATGTCGGATAGGCGTTCTTTCTATAACTGAACGCACCGAACCACATTTCATAAGACGACAGCTCGATGAAAACGACAGGGCAGTCGCCCAACAGTCAAAACAATTATCCTGGGAACTTTTAGTTTGATACAGAGCCATCTGTCGGCTTGTTTGCCGAACCTAACATATACAGAGAGATATCTAGATTTTTTTTAGGCCGAGTTTTTTTGTCGCAGTGAGCCTGTGTACACTTGTCACTCATGGCATCAGAAGAATATCCACCAGTTAGAACAAAACAGCTAACTTCTTCCGACGAAAGCCAATGCGAATTTGAACGGAAATCAGGTGTTATTTAACGTGTTCACGAGTAACCGAGTCTGTGAACTTGTTGGTTGTTCGAAATAGATGAACTACGCCACTTTTCTAAAAAGTTCGAGAAAAGTTTTCAGCAGACCAACTAAAAGGTCCGCAGTTGGGTTAAGAAATAATTGAAGGGCTCTGAAATTCAACAAAACACTGCAAAAGAACGTTCTCAATATACTTGGATCTCCGATATAGAAATGAACGGTTGTTTCGAAGAACAGAATATTGATTTCCAATCAGGTCTTCCAGATCAGCTTCAGCGATTAGCCTATTGTTATTCGTTCTGAAGCCTTGCAGTTCTTGGCCTGCTATCGGTGACAAGTTAAATTTGAGTGAGTTTTTTTTTTCTGTCTAGCTTATTGGAAGGACGATTTAATGTGTTTGTACATACGAACACCTCTTGACACAGTTGTTATGAGAAATTAACAACTTCCTGAAAAATATTTTGGAAACGACTAGTGGACAATTCAGATCCTTAATTAAGGATGTAATCGCAGTGAATAATGGTTATATTGAATAAACATGACTATCTGAAATATCTTCTAGATCATGCAGAGAATCGTTTATTTTTTTAGAGGTACAACTTTAGAAAGAAGTTCTGATTTAAATTTTCCACTCTATCTATATATATATGCTCTGTTTCTATGGTAGTTGCAAACTTAATCTTAGTTCTTTTATTTTATATAATACCTTAAATTATTAATTTGGTCGAATAGCTGCAGGCTTGCATGGGGGAAGAGGATTGTCACTTACTAGGAAATAGAAGTAACACGTGCGTGACTTTCAAAGCTTAGCGACAAAACCAAAGTCAAATCATGATCCAGCGCGATAGTGAGCTCTAAAGTGCTTAGCCTGTCACTGGACATTTTGGAAGGACGCACCCAGGTCATCAGATCGACGGGCAATGAGATGGCCATGCGGACGAACAACGAAGTAAGATTATAATCACAAAAAATTTACCATGGAAGAGACAACCGCGAACGTTTTAGACGACCCAAAACGATTCGCTGGACAAAATTTTGTGTGTTACGTAGCCAGTTGGGTATCCAGAAACCAATCAAGAAATTCGCTTGATCAATCAGTAACTTTAGAAGGGCGGTATGCTGTTGTCCGCATATGTGATAACCTAGGGCGTCGGGAAACATTCAAGCTTGCAGACATAGTTTACTGCTGGTTTCTCTTAGTCTGTGTATCGCTTCGTTTCATTGGGACAGAATATCGAGTTCATTCATTATGGCACCGTAAAGTTATGTCGGAAATGAGGCGACAAACCTTCATGCGTATTTAAAGCTTCGCAATATTAAGGTTACATATATTTTCATATAGCATTTATTAGAATGCTACCAGAAGTACCAAAGAGGTACTTGAAAAATTCCAACACACAAGGCGAATTAGGTTTTCAAAACATTTCCTCGTTCCATCACAGCAAAATTTCCAGACGGTGAACTGTAGTAGAGCACGTTCAACGAAAAACAAAAACCCTAAGTATAATTTGATTTGTAATTAGAGAAAAAAACTAAATAGAATGACCGCGCTTAAAACTATTGAAAGCTGGGTAGGCCGGACAACATAAGGAAAAAGAATCCTTTCAAGGTACAAAAACAACAGTATAGACTAGAAAATCAAGGAACTTGCGAACGATAAGGGACACTCACCGCAACCATGAGCAAGGATGCTATATACTAAACTTTACTAAAAAATACTTTGAATCAGCCGCAAAAATAAGCTCTACTGAGTTAGGGCAAAATCTATAGGGCAAAATTAGAGGTTACACACCTTGTAGTACTACGTAGGCTAATTGGATTAGCTAAGACTTGTGGCGGATAGGGCTATCAAATAGAATAGATCCTACTGCCGTTTGGAAGACGGCGGGCCTAGGACACTGGTACCTAAACCGTCCGCTGAGCTAATAGCTTCGGTAACTACGGAAACGCGTAACATGATTGTCAAACAAAAGAACCCTCATATAAAGGCGGCTGATACGCTAGAAGTACTGGTGGAATTAAGCTCGTCGCTCGGTAGGTCGCAAGCGAATCCTTGATAAGGAAAGGAAGATATATGAAAAAAAAAGTAATACGGTGAGGTAACGCTACTCCAAATTCTTTCGTTTGCAATAAAGACATAGTGTTCACTGGGAACACCGCGCAGCAGCTTCTGTTATTTATTTTCCTTTTGTTTCGTCGACTGCTTTTACGGCAAGCGGGCGCATTGTTGATGCTCGCCGCAACAGTTGGTAGTTAAATACGCACAAATATCCGACAATACTCCTTACCCATATCACAGCAGGCTTGATATAGCGGTAGCGGTGCCATCACTATATATTACTGGGTACAATTGTCAATATAACCAAAACTTGTCATTATTGCGAGCATCCTCTGGCGTTTGCTACGAAGATGATTTTCTGCTTGCTCGAGAGTCTTAGCTATTGATCGTTTCTCTTTCTATTTCAACATGTTCACGGTACGATGCTCGAGAAGGTTAGGTAGAATTATACTAAGGCAGATACCAGATCTGTACACGAACGAGTCAGTCTGCTTAGCGAAAAGATCACAAGAATGTAATAGTTATCCTCAAACATATACGATAGAGACACTTTTGGGTTTCGATTAGCTAATGACTTGGCAAACATGGCTTACTTTCGATTTGGAGACAAACTGCCCATAGCAAAGTTGTCTGCTGGGGGGATACTATTCATCGCTAGCTATAAGAAACGTTCTGGTGAGCCCTTTCCTGTGTAATTCCTAGTAACAAACAATGAATCTTCCACACACTGCGGAGATTGTGTGCGCGTATATATACATATAGATATTGTACAAGAGCTATGTGTACTAAATATATTTTCATTGCTTCTATCTTATGCGTGTTCTCATAGAACCCTTTTTTTTAAACCTAGTTGCCTTCTAAATACGACTGAGTCACAGGGAAAACGATACAGTATCACTGATCCGATTGGGATGGGTATGTTATGGATTAATGCCATAAAATAACTGCAACATAAATTACTAATTTATGCAAGATGGGCAAGATTACCCACTTGCAGCCCATTCGACCTTTTCTGCAGCAGTACTTGCAGTGAGAACTTTGTGATATGCAGAGTTTTTGATATCCTGCAGAGCGGGCTCAATGAGCGCATTTATGTATTTGCTTCAACATATGACTGATGCTTTCTACAGAACTCCCTTAATGATCTCCCCATGGATCCCATCTTATCTTGATCATGGTTCACATCAAAGAGGACATACGCGTCGCAATGGCCTTGAAACAAGTGTTAAAGCCCGGTTTAAACATGCGCGCGCCCTCTTAAGCCATATCACTGCTGTGATTGAGCTGCTGTGATTAGTATTTGAATTGTTTAAATCCATTGAAAATCTTACTTGAATTTTTCAAAACCCGTATGAAAACCTGCAAAAACATAGATCTTCGAATGCCGTTCGAATCCGAGCTTAGACACAGGGGTCGTATCGTGCTAAATACATAATTACTAAACATAAAGTGCTAAACAACAAATTAACTAATAGTTCATTGTCGCGCGATGTTCCCAAACGCCGATTCAGGTTATATTGCTTAGGTCATCTTTAGTCCTACCTAACTGTCTATCTTCCAGCAAGGCAGTATATGCACCAATCAACAGTAATACCAATTGAAAAAGCCCAACTATACGTTGATAACAACGGTGCATTTCTATCGGACTTTGCAAAACATCTTCTTCACTCTTCCGCGCTGCTCTAATAGTGCAGAAGGAAGATAAGTGGCTAAAGTTAACAATCTCTAATGCCAGTGTTATGCGAAAAGTATCAGCTAAGCCGCATACGTGCATAAATGTAAAGGCTTAGAGACCGCTCGTGAAATTCACTAGGGAGGTCTTGCACGTTACACCCTTTGGGAACTCAATATAATCGATGTCTTAATACAATCTGTTACTTTGTTAAAAATCTCATTGCGCTTCTGAGTCACTTGCTAACGAAAAATGAATTAAGATTCGTATAATGCACGAAGTGGAATCTAACTTGGTTGGTGGGTCTGCCGGTTTCCGACTGAACAAACGTCTGTAGTCAGAGTCCATCACTCATTTCCAAGCTAGCGATTGCAGCGTATGGATGCCTATAAGATACGATAAAGGGATCGCATCTACATCTACTTACTGGATACACCTAGAGCTACTCGATGAGGACCCTATAGGAATTCTTGAAGAGGTGTACCACTTGCGAACGTAAATATAAACATATAGGCACAAAACCTGAAGCAATACGGAGTCAACGGAATAACGTACAGGACAGCCGGAATCAGGGCTTATCCGGGCTGTAATTCGGGCGTATACACATTTGTTTTGTGCTGGCAGGAGCCCATGGAATCAAGTGTCAAACGAGTTAAATAGCTAACGTAAAACACGAAAAAACATGTAGGCCCAAAGCAGAAGCTCCTTTAGTCAATTTTTAAGACTTCCCCAAGGTAGGTGGCCTTTTTATATCTCTAACATTTATCAAAAGCACTCTGCATCTCAAACGTAGCAGCATGAAACCTGGATACTGCAAAGCTTCTCTACGGACTATTGCCATCCTAGGTTTTGATATAATTACTACAATATGCAAACAACGGGCTTTCATAGACCTGTTATACTGACGCAGACGAAAATAGATATTAACTTACTAAGTATTTACATAGCGCTTAGATATGAGTGTTCTTGTTTACAAAAGATTTGAATGAGATCATTACAACTAGAAGATTATAGATATCGAAAAAGATCTTCAAATAAAGCGTGATTTTGATTGACACACGTTATCATCTGTAACACAAAAAATTTATCAACTGCAATTGTTCAGACAATACCTTAATTCTATTAGGACAAGCATTTGATTCTTAGAAAATGTACAAAAGCATGCCAAAGAGGCATTTCTACAAAGTACGTTTAAATGGCGCACTCAGCTTTCAAAGACCTAATGACATTAATATGCCGGAGTGAATGCTCTCGTCGCACGACGAAGGCCTTTTACCTCAGTGCGCTATAAATGAGCTACTTTGGTCCTTGTAAACTCATGAAGCTCGGTCCATTGCGTGTTGTTGACTGCGCTACACATATGTGTCCACTTACCTAGTATATTCATTCTGTAACTTTAATAATGAATTAGGCAGGTCCTCTTACGATGCACGGAACAGTGCAGCTTCTTACTGGGCTATTTCTACGATACGAGCTTCAAAGGCAAACGACAATTTAAGAGTTGCTAGACTTCTCTTAAATGCTGTATTCGTCTTTGATTTTCTAAGGGCGCAAGCGTAGTAGGTATATGTTTTAGCCCTATTTGACTTTGTATTCCACCTTAGCTCGACTCTTGTATGACGATCCTTTCATTTTACTGGTATGTACGTACACGTAAGATGCACCGACTGTGTGCGCATGATTAAGTATTCATATGATCTTAATAGCAGACGTAAGGTATCATCACACGAGTGGTGTCCTATTCGAGCCTCGACATAGTTCGTACTAACATAACTGTAATTATTTTGCCTTTTCCAGATAATGTGCCAAGTAAGTGGTTTGTGGATCGTAAAATGAACAGGTGAATAGTAAAAATATATTTTTTGAGTAGATAAACGGTCGTCTGGCGGTCCGCTGGATGAACATTGGTTCCTTTTGAAGCCATCAAACATTTTGCGGCGCCTAGAGCAGCTGGCCAGTAGTAGGCAATGAAACATGCTTAACATGAACGTATTTGACAATGGCACCTATACACAATAGATGCCAAATGACTAATACCAGGGTGTTGTAAGATCAGTTGAGAAATTTAAGGAACATATTGTCAGAAACGGTCTTCATTGCAGCACTTCACGGGAAGCATGTTGGTCTACGATCGTTCGAAATTCATTATGAACATGAACATGCTTCGCAGAGCTATTCCGTTATCCCTTGTGATAGCTGGCACGTGACAACTGTGCAAATTTTTCGAGTTCGATATCTGATGATGTCTTTTTCAAAATACAAGTCATCTTTAGCTAGCCAGCAATTTATAGAAACCTAAAAAATATCTCATTGGGCAAATATTCGCGTATTCGTTGTAAAAGCAAAGAATACTTCAGTTTCTCTCGCCACAAATCCTTTTCGCCGATACTGGGTCGCCACGCTAACATAATGGGTATGATGACGCACATAGCCATTTGTCTTTATGGCTCTAAGGTTTCGTCACAGAAAAGTTTTCAGTCGAAGTGCGCAGCGCCACTTCATCGTCATATGTTACTCTCCTTCCGCTGTGCCCTGGTTTTCGGCATACAGAAGACAGAAGTAAAATATAACTGCGTGTGAGGGTAATAAATTTCATTCTATGTAAGTTTTTGCTAACGATCCCAGTGTCGACATCAAGGACGCTTGGCTGTTAGCAGGCCTATTATTTGCGTAAATAGCCGAGCTATCGAAGATAGTTTTTCGGGTCGACGATGTCATTTCGAGTCCACCACTCGTGTGGACGCCAACACTCAAAAATCGGTGCCACTTGTTTTGATTCAACGATTAGGGTTTGCCTCGTAGCCTGCAGGCTATACGGTCACGTTTGTGAAACCAAATTAAACAGATATAGTCAGCAACACACCACACCGTTTGAGATAGTCATTCTATTGGACACGATAAATAGAACGATATACTTGCAGTTTGTTTTTTAGCCCATTGCACAGCTCGGCGGTAGTAGCTTACGCCAGCATTGTACAATGCCCGACATTTTTAACGGGAACACTCACATGTAGCGCTATAATATAAAACAAATGGACCAATTCACCTTGTCTTGTTGCTTAATTTTTTGATTAATCTCAAAGCAAACAGGACAGCAATAAGAATATTATAGAACTTTTTAATTTCCGCTGGTCGCGTTGACGGATTAGCTAAGATGTCACGAAACCACGGAAAATAGGATGGTCTGTCATAGCTAAATTCATACCTATAATTTGAATGCGTATATTAATTCGTGAAATATTTCAAACTTTTCATTTCTGTTGCTAATGTTTGCCTTATTGACAAAAAATCGGAGGTGATTAGATTAAATGGGGCCAAAATGAACTTATTGGGGCATGGCCAGTTTGTATTATGATACCGCCAACCCGACACCGTTTCAGTCATTAAGTTGAACGATTGGTTTCAACATCTACACCTCGTGCGTATCTATCCTATCTGTATTTCAGCGCTGTAACCTCAACGTGCTCTAACGTTTGTTTCGCTAAAGCTTGTTCACGCTTTTACCCCCCATATTCATAGTTTCTAGCGGATAATTTATTGTATACCTGAATGTTTCGGGTTTGGCGCCACCGCCGCTAGGTATTCCCTCAGACGACTGGCTGGTTCCCAGCACGTAGTCCCAGTTATGAATGTTCACTGTTTGTTCCAGGCGCACTACTCCTGAACAAAACATTATTAGATGCACTGAGAACGTCCGAAGCACAGCAAACTTGCATCGTATTCAAGCTGATCACACCTTTAACTTACCTAATGATTACCTATCTAGCTGAATAACCGCAAACGGGGATACGTTGGGAAGTAGTACCAGTTTCGTACGAAATAGACTACTCTGCGTACAGCTCATCGGCATCTAAAGAACATGTAGCTAGATGAAAAGATACAGCCAACTTCGATTGGTCAATGGTGATCGCGTGCTGTCGCTGTGACGAAATTTCAAAGTTCAGCTTTTGATAACACTTTGTATTGACGGGCTATGGGAGTGTCGACTGTATGATGTACTTTCTTCATTACGAAGTTTTTACTTTCCACAATCAAAAGTACGATTGAATGTAAACTTTGCCAAATTACTGTGTAATCACATCCCTTGGATACGAAATATGAGTTCAGGGACTAATATAATAGTTCTTCAGTCTAGGTTCTTTTCATTTCAATACCCAGCAGCGGAGTGACTGGCAGAGATATGTACGACTAACTCAAGGTTTCTACTCCAATATTGATCCAGGCTGATGTCAACCAATATTCGAAAAAATACATAGCAGGAGAAAGCATAGTTTAATTTTAATACGATACGATCTCTACGCCCTTTCCCAGGAAATGTTTACACAGTGATCAGCAAAAGCACCAATGCAAGTTCAGGCCTGAGGCAGGCCAACAAGGTACAGCAGCCACAGCTCGGGCAGGTACCACCTAGGTGATGGGATCAGATGACTTTTGACAATTATGGAAAGAGGTGTTTTAATGCTGCGACATCCTAAGCGCATCCAAGGCGGCCCAGTTTAATTGTTTAACACAATTCCCAGTGCGAAATTACCACCAGTAGCACGTTTTCGTTTATGGAATATAGTTCAACAGCTACAGCGTTGGAGACGCGATAGTGGTTCAAGCAGCAGCAACAGCAGCGACCCGATATTCTGACAAGTGCATTCCGTGCACAGTACTGCAGAAAGTCAAATATATGCGATGGCCTGGATTCAGGCAATCTCATCAGGTCGTCCACGTGGCCCTATGTAGCCTAAGGAAAGCATCCATGGTGTCTGCAAAGTTTTGCATTCGCACTTGGAGTAGCCGAAATCTGTCGGGGTAATGTACATCTTATCCATGAATACTATGGGCTGCCTATCTATCAAAAGGCACGTTCGTACCGCGAAGCTGTTTTCGTCAAACAACATAACCTTGATAGGATGCACTTACTCAGTCGATAGAACACAATTTGATTTTTTTTTGCAGCACGGGAAGCAGGATAGCGAAAAAAAAAACACGTTCAACATAAAATGTTCAAGATGAAATAAATGCACCCAGGACGATTGTTTTTGCGTACGACTTTCATAGGCAACGTGAGTCGCGTTTCCTAGCCACGGATGAAAACGCGGGTAACGATCCGGAGTCTTAAATCATCTTATTATATGCGTTGTTTACTTATGTACGTTAAGGATTAGCATGTAAGCATCTCTCACTTCAAAAACCACCGTAGTATTTGTAAACATAAATGGAATTTGGTAGGTAAGCGCATGATGATTAAATAGCTTTTGCCACAATGACAGGCGTCTATTACTACTATTCCAATATCCTATTGAACGCTATACTGAAACCGAGAACGCTAAAAAATCAATGCTAAGTTAATCAAGGACTGTAATTTCGTCATTTTATACTTAGGCCGCAATATACAGACGCTTAATAAGCTTAGATAAATTATGACTAGCGCCTGCTTAACACATTTAGTGACCTGTATCATCCAGGGTCCATAAAGGCGTCATCATGAAATGGTTCGTTAATTTTATATTGGCTATAAAATAACGTTATGCTGCATCCTGTAACGGGCATTCCGATCATGTATGCCAATTATTCCTGAACAGGGCTTCTACGGAATAACATTGGCCCATAAGCTAAATATATATTAATAGGAAAGTCCGTTCGCGAAGACGTCTTCTTCTTGCAACAGCAACTCTTAACGTCACTAACGAGCCAATAGCAGATTAACGTCAGAGAAGATAACGTAACGCATTCAAAGAGAAGTAATATAAACTCGTATCCGTTTACTGTATTTCTGTTCAGCCTTTGTAAGCTTCTGCAGAGTTCATGCACACCTGTGCCAAGTCCTTAATTTAGATTCGTCAAATATATCGAATACTTGACTTCTTATCCTGGAGGGTTTTCACTAAAGTGAAAATGCAGTCGTTACCGATATTTTCCCCTGAGGGACGCTCTGACCTGATGCACTGTTCAACACTATTTAATACGACAGCTTCGGCTGCTCCTTTGCTTAAGCACCACCATTCGTGTAACTAGTTCAATTAAGCATATGCATCACAAACAACGACAGCACCATAAGCAACCACGTAATGAGAAAGGTCACTTTTTTAGCTGATTGTGTTTGTCTTGATCAGAGATAGAAGCACTAATGCGGCGCATTGCTTATCTTGGCATGCAAGCACAACTACATAGAGACCATGTACAATAAACTGCATAAAGCGATGTCAGGGGGTGTTTCCTGGGGGGTGATGGCGCTTTCGCGGACGTTTGGTATAATTTATTGAACCTTAACTTTTGGTCGACTTTGCAATTCGGGAGAACTATCTAGCAAAACACCATTGCAAATTTGGTCCATGTCATAAAGAACACTTCTAAATATAGGAAAACTGTTATTTTTAGGCATAACAATTATCTTAGATCTGTCAGTGGAATTTCATGTCAAGACTTATGTACCTTTGGAAAGTTCGTTCTCCTACAATATGGCAATCATGATTTTTGTCTGCATCACAGGATTTCAGCTCGAGTTCGGACTTAAAAGTCAGGTGTGTCAGGTAATACATAAACGACATTCGCTAATGAAAGCTCTGTTGTTAGGGGTGCTTTGCTTAGTACACCGATGGCATCTTCAACTTAAAAAACATGCCTAACTTCATCTCTCGGATTCTGTGCAGATTCTCTTGAACCACCTGGAGAGAAGGATAATTGTTAATTTATTGCCTCATCGAATCGAGTGAAAGAGAAAACCAATTGGCATCGGAGTCCAAGAAATCAATTTGACATGACCAAATCGATGACAACGGCTTTGTATAGCGAAAAAAAAAAAAGATTTCCCAAAGATATATAACACTTTCCCGGCAAAAACGAAAAGCTAAAAATGGCAAGTAATTAATAAAACAGGCTATCACTTCTTCAACAATTTACTACAGTGAAACTGCTAACTGTTTATCCTATTCTTCGATACGTACATTTGTTCAACAGCCTCTACCGTTTTGAGCGTACCAGTTACATCTTTCGATTCATTTAGCCCCGAAACTACCAGCTGAATTCGTCGACGTCCGCCTCTCGAAAAAACAGTAGCCTCACATCGTTCTGCGGGTCAGAACGGCGGAATTAGCGAGAAAGAGACTACACTACAACACCTCCAAGCTGTGCGCTTCATCAAAAAATCGCTCATATTTTAGTTTTCAACACAGGAATATACATACGCGTGCACACACGCGTGTGTGTATTCCTGTGTTGAGAACTATCAAATGCTTCGACTGAAGAGCGATAACGCTCCCTCCGTCTTGCGTTTTCTTTCTCCCTTTCCTAGGTGCGGCTCGACACCAAGAAAAGGACTTCGTGTTTTTTACGCGGACGATATTTAACACTTCAAAGTATATTTACACATAAAACAGGGTTTAAACACCTAAATGGTTCAACTTTCTCCCCCTCTATTTAGCTGGAAGAAAGATGAAGACGAAGCAGAAGCATAGAAATGAAGATTTTCCGTAAAGCGCTACGCTTGCTGGCTCCGGTCGTCCTGACAAAGCTTGAGTTTCAGGACAGATATAATGAACTCGTTGTAGTCACACCACGCCAAGGGCAGCTATTGTTCTAAATGTTTGTAAAGCTTCACGATACTCCTGCAACAACAACAACAACAACAACAAAAACGATACTAATTACTCTACGGGCAGGCTAAACCACGAGATAGGTAGCGCGTAAGCATAGCGAGAATACACAGAAATATCTTATTTGTTCTACCAGCCAGCTCTAATTAAGATAACTGCAAGCTTTAGTTAGTACAGCATGAAAACGACACAAACAACTATGGAAATAGGATCTAGATTTTGATTATATGTTTGAAATTTTCCTTATTAAAACCTATTGGAGTATTAGTGTATTGAACCCATTTATTTTAACCGTCGGTGGGTACCTAAAGAACTAAGTTAGTATCTTTTGTATGCATATGAGTAAGCCACATAATACTGCCTGCATAAGCATGACGTATGAGAATGGTTTATCGCTGGCTAGTTTCAGTTCGAGGATATATGTACTATATAACAGGTATACTTGCTTCTTTTCGTTTACTGCACAGGACGAACTTATCGGTACGGATCGATTTTCTTTTATTGATTAAGAAAACAACTATTGACAGACGCATGAGTATAAGACAATATTGCTCGATGCGAGCCCTAGACGCTTTTGCGGTGCTTAAGTATTGTCCGATCTGAAACATTTGGATGCTCAGGTTCCCTGATCAGACAATTCGTCAGTTTAAATTTATCTTGTTCGGTATCTAGAGGCGTTTGAGTCGCTGATAAAATACTAAGCCTTGATTTAGAGCGAGCATAATATCATTAAATATTCTTGTTGTAAAATAAATTGACAAAAATCACCAAAATTATCTAGAACAGAAGCTTTTTCAGGTACGTTTCGTTAAGTATATATCTATTTTGCGAAATGCTTTTAGCTTAAATCTAAACGCCTCGGGCAACCTAAGTAAAGGCAGTATACTACTTTAGCAGGAGTTTTTTATTAACTTCGAAACTTGCCGACTGCGTCAGTATCCCCGTGAGCGCCTTTTAAACTTTCCTTCAAAAGCTTCCAGATCATCGATTATTTCGAATACGTATTACAGGTATACATCACGCCAAATATCAGTTACCACTATATGGATGCACGCCATAGACACAATTGTCCTTTATTAATGGTCCGTGGTTTTCCAGTCAGTAGTTTTATTCAACCAGGAGAAGAGCGGATTAGCAATAGAGCCGATCTTACATCTCTACCCATATATCTGCAAAGGGAAATTGCTTTAAACCCTCTTAAGGCCGTTTCATTTCTAAGTTTCATTATATATACTATTTTGATATAAGTTATGATCGTTTAACAATCGACAGCCGCATCAAAATTCCTATTAATTACAACATTATTTTTTTGTTTGTTAAACCAAACTCCCCACAATATGCTAGCAGATAGAATAAGTTTAACTTACCTTCAACCTGTCTTCCTACCTCCAATGGCTGCACATCTGGTCCTAAAGCTATTTATACCTGAAACTTAGTCTAGATCGTATTAACGTATAATCATATTTCAGATGGTTAAATGACCAGATTTAAATAGAACGAACACAGTAGTTTTAAATCATTTAGTGGCCATTAAGTAGACTGGATTACTCATTCAGATATTTAATGCAATGGCACAATACCAGCAGAACTCTATGATACCAACTAAAATGTTCTGTATGCCCGTAACAGACCCCGTACATTTGTTCTCCTTTTTCCCTGGATGTACTTACCCAATACGATAATACAAGGCGCAATTTGTGCGTAAAAACTATAGCACATTGTTGATGTCTTCGAATGTATTCGAATGTACCTAGGATCTTGTCGACATCAAAAATTTGCTATACCCATTACTCGTTGTGCACAAGCGTTTCCACTTGAATGTATGGGGCGGTGGAAGAGTCCTAGGAACTGAGATGAATGTGCGAAAATACTTGCTATGGTCAAGCCTTAATTAATAATATGTCCTTGCGAAGGCAAGCGGTCCAGCGATGCACCTACACCTTCGTTGCTGTTGTTGGAAACGAAAACGTTGACAGGGAAGTAAAAAAAAATGAGCGGATTATTTTATTAGCATAGAGTCCCGTTGTCTTTCTTACCCCGCTTGGCGCGACGAAAGCTGTGCTGGTTACGGCCTTGCGTCACCTTGCGGCTGTCTTCGCTCTGTTCCTTCTAGATAATAAAGCTAGCAACGGGCGGACTTGCGGGCACTTAATCAGTCTTTGAGATGGTAGACCACGCGCCAGCGCACGCGGTAAGGATACGTCTACGAACCAACTAACCTGATTGCTTGCTTGTTTTTTCATGTACTACGCTATTGGCAGTAGCAGTAATAGTGGTGCTTGTGTGGCACCTCCATTTGCCCAGTTCAGCCTGCAGCCTTCACCTTCATGTCGTAGTAGGCCAGTGCTCCGATTCTCTTGCACAGAGCAGGACCTCGTATGCCGCGTTTACTGTATTCTTCCTTTTTTCTTAGTGGTGTTCCTTCTACGCCACCGGACTTCCTTTCCGCCTCGTGCGTAAGATAGGCCCGTGCCTTTGTTTCGGTTCCTCCGTCTCCACACACTGGCAAGCTTCTCTTTGGCACTTCAACATTTCAACAGCCTCTAGCGTTTTTCGGTGCCATCGTCTGCCATTACTGCCACCACCAGTCCCATCATTGCTTCACAGCTCGAAGCGGCCCAGCCATTCTTTGCATCGCGCTGCGGTACATTTCTCTCTAACCAGTCCAAACCACTTGTAATGCTCTATCTCTTTATGGAAATAAAGCGGCCTCGTTAGATTCCCCGGGGACAGACAAGTGGCCCAGAGTGGTGTGCAAGGAAGGACACCGAGAGGAGAAACTACTAACAGACCGACAGACTAACCACGTGCAAAACCTACCGGCGGAATGGTTTTAGTAGGAGAGCGAACGATAAGGAACAAACTGGACGCGAGAAATGTTAGAGAAGCGTGCGTCGCTGTTTCGCGGCTTCTTCCGTTGCGGAGAGAGTGGCGCCTTCAGTGCTGCTAACTGCAGAATAAGCGAAATGTAAATTACCAGCGAGGAAAGAAAGGGTTGCGGATTAGTAGTGAGGTGGATTACTCTACGTTCCCTTCTACGGTTACTACAATGGCGAAGATGATGATAAAGCGATGACTTCGTCTCTTCTACTCTCAGAAGATAAGGGAGTAATCTAGGATTCAACGTGCAGGTGATGCCGGCAAAAAGACACCTTAGCTTCCGGCTCGGGTCAGCTGACACATACTGTAACGTAGAACGAAGAGATTGAATGATAAAGGTAGCAAGAGAACGTATGTTCGCGTGTGTGTGCCCATGCGTGCGTGAGTTGCTGGGGTGCGTGCCCATAGACAAAACCTTTATATACGTATTTGATCTAGCAGATGAAGTTGGTGGCAAGTGCCTACAAAGGGAAGGAAACGACACGCCAACGCAGAACTCTATGTAGTAAAGGTAGTGGTGATGTTAGAAGTAGATTATGCTGCTGAAGGCTAATGGTTTACGATGCGCCCGAAATACGCAGACTAGGTTTAGTATAACCTGAGTCTGGTAAGGCGAAGCCTGAATCTAAATACCGACAGACACACCACTACTACTAGAGCTATTACTGCTGCCCCTAGCTTAATACGGCCAGCTTAAGTCTAGCAGAGCAATGATGGATGTGGGCATTTAGAACAATACTTCGAGTGATGCGATTGGGGTGTCGGGAATAGAGGTACGGCTGACCGCAGGAGTTTGGAAAGGAACCCTTGCGCCGCTACATAGGGCACCTAGTACTAACCTCCCGCACGCACGAACACGCCTTGTTTATTGCTGTCTTATTCGTATCATCTTTATTCTCACCGTTTTCTGGCGACATGCATTCCGACACCACTCGTTCGCGTTGTGGTTTATAAGCCGAAGCGTCAGAACCCATCGGAATAGCCGGAGTGCAAGCCGGTCGGCAAAGCTTTATGGTCTTTGGAAGCCGAACAACTCCAAACAACACTGGACAAAGAAGTGGTGAGAGTCTACACGCTCTTTGGGGCGTTCCTGTGCTTATCAGGATTGCACAATAGGCTTGTTTAGGACGAAAATGAAAGTAGTCGATTTTTGGTATACTGATCGTCAACAGACGACAAAGGTGCCAGCAAAAACGTTGACAAAAACCAAGTAGTATCGTTGAAGAAGGATTAAATAGCACTAGATACGAATCACAGTTGATAAATGATTCGGTATAATAGGCAAATTGCGTTACAGACGAAATAGGAGTAGATACATTGTTAGCTGAAACATACACCTTTTGAACTTTGCATCCGGTATACCCGTTAGATTTTGTCTCGAATGGCTAGCTTTCAAGATAAGGTCAGATATGCGTAGACCTTATACCCTCTTAATCTTCGTAGGCAGTTACTCGTTCGTCATTACTGAAACATCATAAGGGCTGTTGGTGGCAACCTGTTAATGTGTAAGCTCAAAGAGCATGAAAATCAATTTTACGACAACTGAACGCTGATGCTATTCTGTTGTCATAAAAAGTAAGTAGTAAGACGCTTAAAAATCTGTGTAAGAACTTGTCCCTCCCTCCCTCCTGTGCTGGTAGGGAGGCACTTTGATAATAGACTGTTAACAAATAAATAAATTAACGCAGCAGCGTTTACGGATTGTAATGACGGAAAACTACAGTTCAGAAGAGCGTTTGCTTACCTAGAAACTTACTATGGAAAAAGGAAGCGATTACGGTGACACTCCGCAAGGGTGGCACGAATGCGGGTGACACTTCTCGTTGAAGGAATTGTCTGCAGCGTATTTGAAAACAAAAATAACAGTGTTGCCTTTACAGGGCACAGCTGAGATAACAATTAAAGGCCCAAGATTATTACAAGTTCCGTTTAATTGCTGATTAGAGGTTAGAATAGAAGGCCCGCACTAGGGACCTCTTTGATCACATCATCTTCTCTGATAATTCTGACTGTACGAATAACCAACATTGTTATATTTGGACCTCACAGAGCTCAGGTGTGAGTAGTGACCACTTTACCTAAAAAGGTTATTGTGTGAAGCAATTTATGCAGCAAGGGTATTACTGGTCCCATGTTCTTCGAATATAACGATAAGACCGCAGCGCCAGTCAACAGATCGTTCTGTCGATTGAAATAAAGGTATTAAATGCAGACAATCTTTAGTTCTAATAGAACGGGGCCTCTTACTACATTGAATGCGATGAAAATTGTTCGAGAATATGCTCGCAGGCTGGCTAGCTTCATTGTACCGATTGGGCGCTTCGGCCCTGTAATTAAGCCCCTCTTGCTGTTCATTTCACGAGTTCTATGGAGGGCAGCAGGCCTGAAACACTGTATTCTTATATAGTGATTAGTAAAATTCACGCTACGCGATAGAAACGTAATTACGCGAATCATGGCTTCTCTGGTAGGATATTTGGCTATATAGTGCAAATGAAATTGCCTCAACTAAGCTAAAGTAAAAATAAAAAAAACACGCACAGAAACTTATTATCGGTTTTTCATTTTGGAGTATATTGAAATCCGATACAGCCTTTTGGGCCACCTTTGTCGTACTTAAGTTACTCACAGATTGCTATTTTATTGGCTCTACTAGTTAAATATCAATTTCCAAAAAAGCTGTTTCAAGATTTTTAGCTCAAGAGAAAGTAGAGACAAAACAGGTGAACGACTGGAGTGAGCACCCATATTGCTACGTGCCTTCTATCATTCCCACAAAGAGTCTTCAGGCTGGGTGGGGGCTTTATTTGAAAATTATTTTTATGCATTTGTCATTTTAGTTTGGTAGAAATTTCCTTCTGGGTCACACAGAGACTTTCACCTCATGGAACCCGTCCTTCCTACAATGTTCAAGTGTGTTACTTAAAATATTGTTATATTTTAAGTAACACACTTTTTTTATTAAAATATTTCAAAATGTTTGTTAGTATGAACGTCATTACAGATAACCTGATGATTATTTCTATTTACATTCAACTATACGCGTTTTTTTTTTTTGAAAATCACCGTATTACCGTTATTACTGCTACCCGCTTCCTGTAAAAATTAACACTTTCCGATTTTATTATTGGACTGTCGGATCAAGTGCAGGCATGATTGAACGCCACGTTTTTCTGGAAGGCTTTTTAAGTAAAAAGTTATCATGAAACGGGCGGCCCTAAGAACTTAGCTATCTTACTTATTCCGTTCATGAATACTCTTTCTCTTCTGTTGCTTGCCATTCCATATTTCATCGCAGAGTCACATACGTCTCAGCGTACCTCAGCTGGGCCTTGTTGAGCTAGCAAAAAGAATCTTCAGAAAGCATTTGGGTTAGTTTTCTCCGAACTAATTTGCTGTTCTTCTCCGCCAAGTTCGCTTCCGATGACGCTGCTATCACACTACTATTCAAAACACATGTTCCATTTGTGCGCACATATGGATGTATATTGCATGCAATGCCATATTTAAACGAGATCACATGCAAAAGGTACGTTACGTCTGTAATAGCTAAGGCTGGCTGGCTGGCTGGCTGGCTGCCAAGCTAGGTAAATTTTTAAAAAGTAGGAACGAAATAGTCTTCGTATGTAGTCCAAGTTATTCTATCGGCCGATTATAGTGAGCAGTGTAAAAGGAACTATATTTTGATCACCTAATGATGCTGATGCATTGCCTGCTTTGAAGTTGTATTTACGAAAAAATTAATTATTCTTGTGTACGATTCAATACGTCGTGGCAGATGGATGCATAACAACTTATACCTTCGTATACAAAAAATTTCCTAAGATTACAATAATTTAACTTAATTAGTAAAGGTAGGATGTTCGTGGACCAAAGCGGTATGTTGAGAGATACAATGTGAATGATTTCATCAAACGGCGCATATTTTTTCACTCAGTTACAGATACCTTCAGTATACCTGCCAACTTTTTAACTAAGTGGCTAAGCAATGATGGTGTAACGCTTTCTTGTCAGAAAATTACTGCATCACAAACACTGGGAATAACCGTGACATTTGTTACGGTCGTGTGGGACGTCAGTCGGCGTTTTTATTGGCTACATTACCCACTAGATTTACATTGTCTCCTATCCATAGCCTATAATAGGTACTTATTTTATTCCTTTATATTTAGACTTCTACGAAGACCCTTTGTATTTAGTGCCAGACGGGGGCGCTGCAAGCTTGTTTATCGCCTGGTACTTTTTCCCTCCTTTTTTTGCTCAGAATTACACTCATGTAGTCGAGAACCGTTTTACAGCTCTACTCACCGTATAATGTCGAATTTATAATTGTATAAGCCCTAAACGGAGACTCTTGTTTTCCTTTAAGTTTTGCCCTTTCCGCCTCGCAAAGTGCTAGATTCTTCACTTTCTAAGTTACGTTAACACGTACATAGAATAAAATTACTTGATTCCTTTCGTATTTCGAGAAGATACCCTTTCTGTACAGAGCTGGTTAGGATCACGCGAAGCGGCGGATCACTGCTGCAGCGTCCTGTTTGATTACATTTCCTGTTTTTGGTCCTTAATATTCTATGGTACTCATTTAGTTAGAACCATACCGGCAAATGTCGAGCTTGTTCTAAATACCTTACTCATCTGGAGAGTGAGCACCTTTTTAGGAACTGCCTGTTTCTCTTCGATTCAACTTTTTTTATGCCCGAATTCACGTAAGAATTTGTGTGAAATCGACACCTAAAGCCAGTAGCTTCTCATTTTTTCATTCGGCATTCCTCATTATCACCAAATTCTGTGCCCTGAAGGCTAACTACGTCGCTGCCTCCTCCACTTGTATGGCCCGGATCAGCCGCTCGTCAAACTTCATTTCCAAAGATCTAACCACTTCAACTGATTCTTACTTGGTATCCTACTATATCAATTACGCTAATTATCCCACATTTCTTCCTTCCAGTAATTGGTATGGGCCCAGTAGTTCCAGTTGACGAGTGTTCATTCAGCCCGCCGCACTCTCCAGGGCTGTGATTGTCTTAGGTTGCAGTTTTTCTCGCTCCTAACGCTCAGTAATGACATATCAGTGGCCTGAGCACTTCGTTATAAACAAGGTACCGCCAAACTGATTCAAGGATGGCCGCTGTAACACGTCTGTCATGACCTCTTACTTAAGACCACCTGTCATTCAGATTAAGTAGGTAGTTATAAATTATACGTTAGAGATATAGAAATTTTTTTCATTCGTTGCGTGTCCAAGCTGACGCCCCAATTATCCAATTCAAAAAACTTTTTTACGTCTACAAGTAGAGCCAAGCAAACCCACCTGGACTCCTGCCTTTTCTGTTGCTTTTTTTTCTTTTTTTAATGTGATTTATAACATATTTTATTTATTATTTGCTAAAAGGGTTGGTCGTCTTTTTTTTGAACATAAATTGACTTTCTGACAATGCTACCTTTCCTCCATTTCGCTAGCCAGTGTACTCGCGGTGAAGGCCTCGAATGTACTCTTAACTGCGCTGAGGCAGCAGGGACTCTTGTACGAATTTACTCTTCGTCATATTTCATATTTTAATCAATATTAAGATTAACCCAGTCTTTTTACATTTTGTTGAGAAGTAATCTTTTTTCAGGAATTTAAATGCTATTTGTCAGGTGGTCTCCTGAAGATTGGTTAGCAGACGTCCTACAGTTTTAGGTGGTAGTCCAATCGGCCCTTTGCTTTTTATTTAGTAGTATCAAGAAAATCAATCGGACCTCGTTTTTTTCTGTATTTGGCGCCGCAAACAGTTTTTCAACTGTCTCCATAATTTGCTGATTTAGAAGCTTGAGCTTAATTCGTTACGAACTAGTAGTAACCTTCTTCACATAGATCGCTTTCTGCTTCTTCAGTGAGTTCTTCCCACTCCTTCTCGCTTCACTTGACCACCTTGTACAAGTTGGCTGTAACTTCTGAAATTCCACTGAGCTGTTCCGCTAAAAGCGTTCTTTCAGCTTTTGAACATGTCCCTCTCGTTATATTGCAGACTTTTCTAGTTTCTGTAGTCCTTTTTGTGTCCCAACTTCTAAACCTCTACCTATTGGTCGTGGCATGTTTTGGAATCTTTACTGTCTTATAGGCCGCAGGGATTGTGCAGTGCATCATAACCTTTGCTAATCGCCTTCCTCAGTAACTCTTTCAGCTTCCTAGGACCTCATCGAGACTTATTTGGTTTTCTGTTTTTCTATGATTACCTCTTTCTTCTTCCTCTGCTATAAGGACTAAGCCTTTAAAACCACGGAGACTCTTCAGCTCGTCTACGACACTATCCGCTTATTTCTTCTATTTTCCGTATATTCGAACAGATCTTCAGATCTAGAGATTTACATTGTTGCCCTTTTCTGTATAAAGCTGACTTATTTCGGCCGTTGATTATCTAGAAGTTTTCTCAACACACGAAAGGAGGCATTCCCCTGAACAAAATGCTTTTTCTCCTTTAGCCAATAGCAGTTGGGTTAAAACCACAGCGATCGTTCTTTTGATAGTTTCATCCAGACTGGGATGATTTCATCCCTGGAATGACTAGGGATTTAAGACGTTTTCACGTATATACCAGTCATGCGAGCATATTTCTGCCATTTTAATTTAAACATAACCGTTACCTCTTTTTAAGCGGCCTCTTCATAACCACACTAGAAGATTCCGTAACTCTGACCTTGATTCGCACGTATTCACTCTTTTTTTTCTACGTTAATTCTCTCTAAGGGGGTCAAACGCATGAGGACATCTATGAGATTAACCTGAATCATCGTGACGACTAATTTTAGCATTGATGGTCGGACCCCTACTTATATTCTACTGTCGAACACCTGCAGCAGTGACCGAATCAAAACAGCTGTCTGCCCACTCACCTACCATTAAATTTTGCCAACGATTAAACTATACAATTAATTAGCTTAAAAATATAATAAATGGAAACTTGCCCACGGACACCACAACAGGAGGCTTAGATAATATCGGGATACACGGGACGAACAAGAATGCTTTCTATTTCGACAAATTTCGTCGTGATTAAATACGTGGAATTTGTGGAAAAGCTACTGACCATTCGTAAGAAATTCAAATATCAAACATTTTTTCCTATCGCTATAAAATTTCCGAACCAAAAATCGTGATAACGAATTTTTAAATTTCTCTGTTGAAGCTAAATTCGCACCATCAGAGGAACTCTGAAGAGACCGAAGCACATGATAGATAATGGTACAAGATCCGAGCTATAGAGCGGATACGTTGAATTTTCTTATTTAAATTTTTTCGAGTTAGCTATATGTAGTTTAGCATTATGATAGTGGAAAACAATATCATCTTCTTCACCGTCCGCTAGTTCCGGTTTATTGTGATTTTGTTGAGTTATAGAGCAATAGAGATCCGAATCAGTTGTTTCGCAAGGCAAAGTGCACGACTCGTTTGCAATTGCACCCAATGCAAACCATCATCATTAATCTAAAGTTTGGCCCAAATTGTAGAACAGACTTCGCCCACTTTTTTCCGACCCGCTCCTCATCGTTAAATTACGTTTTTAGAAATGAAAGTACGATCAATGTCAATTTACGTAGCACACGTACGTCGAGCTTTTTTTTTTGTAAAAACTCATATGTCTTAACACAGTTTGACTAGTTCCTTCGCGATATCATGGCTACTCACTTATCGGAACTTTAGCGGTAATTTCATCAACTTTTTTTCACAACTGGAAAATTTCCAAAACAAAAGCGATAGAGCTATCTTTGGCTCCTTAAACATATGCAGCTCTTTGGTAGCATTTATCGTAGTAACTTCGTAAAATATAGAGAAATTTCACTCATCCTCAGCGTTAGCACGTTACTTCTGTCAAATCTGACTTTTTTATAACGTCAACAGCCATTTCGTTCAGACGACTCATACAATCTGAGCTATATGGCTTTAAAGTAATTTAACAAAAAACACAGCGAATACTTTTTTGACAACTTAATATACAGCTGAATTTTGTTAGTTTGTTTAACCTATAGACAGGCGTCACAGATAACATGAGCTACGATCGGAACTTTCCTGTTGGGATATAATTGGATTCCTCCTAATGCGTACACTCCCATACAGACTAAACCTCATGTAATATCATTTAGGGCTGATTCTATCTAACACTAACAGCATTGCAGCTTTCGTTGTAGTAGCCTCTATAACGTGATAATGCGAAAATTTTCAATGCAGAGAAGCAATTTGGTCGTATGATTTTACTGTCTTATCTACTTTTATCAGCATCCTGATATAATTCATAGAAGTTTCTTTATCGGAAATAGATAAAAATACGTTGACAAAATTCTAAGCCGAGTTCACTGTTATGTACATTAGCACGACTTGTCAAATGAAAGTAGATATGTTTCAGATAGAATCTAGTGACTGAATCTAGTGAATCTAGTATGATCAGAGTAGATCAGGGGATGTGAATACGAATGTTTGTGTCAGTCCAGATTGGTAGCAAACAGTAGGAATAATTTGACAAGTGTTGTCAACCTTTTATTAAACGCTCATATATATCGTTCGCATGTCCTACCGAGTCCTCTGTTGTTGTTAACTTTATTAATTTCGGCGTTTCGTTTTTTGTGGCCGTGAGGTACTATCGCTTCCGCGTCGGTGCGGATATCATTTTAGTACCATTGGCTGCGTTCGCTAGTGGCCAATCGTTATTGTCAACGGCCGCTCGTCTGCTTTGTATGCTATCCACCATTGGCGAAATAATATTCTTTATTATTTTTCCCGTCATGAGCTGGTGGGTACCTGAGCTTGACAAAATGTGATTGATACGGCACCTTCTAATGTAACCTCAAGAATGTGGTCGGATTACAGAATCTGTACTGTGCCAGAACTGAAAATAGGCACTCCATGTATGGCGTGTACACGTATGGATGAATAAACTATTTCAGGGTCAAGCTTTTCCTTGTAATTATTTTGTGTTAATGATCCTTCTTAATGTTTACAAAATTTCAGTTAAACATGGCTTAACTAGGAACGCTCTGGCATCGCAAATGTGTCGCTAGTGCAATGATCTCCTACGAATGCAGAAGCCTTGACTTCAGTTATTGTATAACCTTCCTTTTTGTCAGTACGCTCAGCGGCAAAAATTGAATTCGTATTCGAAATAGTCACAGTCCCTGCTTTTAATTCGCTCTGCTGTAGACAGGTGTATGAAATCGCAATTATCGATGTGTTTGCTGCAATAGTGACTTCTTCAGCTGATAAAAATCACGCAGTCCGACAAGGCATTATCCCAACAATGGTTTAGTTATCTAATATGTGTTGACTCCAAGGCTGGTCGGTACTTCGCATAATTTCGAACAGAAATTCTAAGTTGCAGGTTAACATGTATTCTTCCTCTCCGGTGCTGTCAAATAGGTTGTTTTAATGCTCACCTGTTCCAGCTGGAGATGATAAGTTGTTAAAATAGCCAAACGAAACCTCATATTTAGATATAGCAGCAAAGGCACCTAAATAGAACTCACCGGCTTTTCGAGTAAAACCGCGAGCAACTAGCCTTGAAATATATCGATTGACGACTTCATACTGTGGCCTCTTCCATTTAAAGATTCACTTTATCTTAATTACCTTTTATCTGGTGGAAATTTTGGCAAGCACCATACTGATTTTTGCTCTATTAATTTTATTTCGTGAGCTATGACCACCGTGTCGCTTACGGGCTTCTGGGCAACTTGCGGCCTGTTGTAGCGTTGCCGGTCCCACAACATATTCCGCGTATTTTATAAATCTTGCCACACTATCGCGTCTTCCACAACTTTTGCCTGCCACGTAAGTGTATTCGGCTGCTCCCATCAACCTGTGGTTCATCTCATGCTGTTTCAGCGTCCTGATAATCCGCATTTGCTTCAGCTATAGCCTTGCTAATCTGTCGTGCTTGGTAATCTGGGCCATTTGCCTTCACGTTCGATACCTGCTCGTGCTGTCCACTTGCTCTGGTTTAATTAACCTTATTAAGCATATGTTGAGCTAATATTTTTCGATGATCCCGCTTCATATCAGGTCAACATTTGAGCTTTTCTCAAAAGGTTAGCGCTAAGGAAATTGGTTTTTTTTAATCATATTTTCTGGTTTGCTACAGGGTTATCGGACCTGATGGCAATCAACTAAAAGACCTACACCAGTGAATTTAACGGAAATACCATGGCGATTTAACACTCGTCTTTTTGGGTCAAACTTTTAGGGAGAACATTTTACTAAATGATTGTAAGTGGTTAAGGCGAGGTTTCTTACCGCCAAATATCTAAGGTATAACAGTGATACCAACATCCATCTCATTTAGCATGTCCCGTATTTTCCTGGAACGAACTGACGTTCTGACCTTTTTGTACATGGAACCATCGAAGATAGTCACAGAATTTATGTTTCAAGTAGTAAGCACGAAAAAACTTGGAATGTTCTTCATTGGCACACATATACCGGTATCTGCCGATGAATGCTTCGTTTAGAGTGTAAAGTTGCTGGAGGTTTGCTATGATCTTTTACCGCAGGTTTGAGGCCCGAAGTTTTCATCCTTGTCTGGTGTGAGCTGGGCCTGTAGTTCAGTTAGCACTTCTTGAATGCGCCATTTCCCAAGGTGACCGAATATCTCGTCGAACTCCTGCAAGGTCGCGGGTTGTTCGGCGATCTGCGCTTCAGGCTCCGCGCAGTATAACTTGCCGCTCCTACCGGCTCGAATCTTCTTTATTAATGTAATTGCTTCTTCTGCTGCTACTTCGCACCACACCTCCCAATGGTCATTTATAACGTGAAAAATCTATATGAGATTCAGTCTTATTCGTAACATGTAGTATACGTATACAATTTCCGTTTTCAATGCGTAGGATAACCTTTTCGACGCTATGCGCTGACACTCATATTTACCGCTGATTTTAACTTACCGACGTTCAGATACCTGGGATAATCTCTTTAAATGAAACTTATTGAGATATGGTTTGCGCATTCTGAACCTATTATTTAAGTTTCAGCGCTTATCTTCTGCTCTGTCAGCCAGAAGTGCTTCTAAGATCTCAGAACTGTGAGCGTCTGCTGTGAATTTATTCTTGATTTGTGACTCGTTACTATAATAAGCAAATTGGCAGTGGCCAATTTTTCCACAATTTTCAATTTTCCACAACGAAAACACCGAATACTTTTCGGCATCTAGTTAGGTTCTCCTTTTCAAGTTTTAGGTGATAATTATTGTTCGTAACTTAGGAGATTTTCGTTTCTGTTGATTCTTCTTTTTTCAATTGGCATATTGGAAGAAAAAGCTGTCATCTGGTCTGTCCACTTGTTGTTACGTTGCCAAATCGTCTTAATACCTCTCTGATGATTGAATTTGAGAACGATTTCCAGCCTATAAAACCGAATGCAGATATCGATCGCTCGAATAGGTTCCAGCTGTTAAGGAACCTTTTCAGCACCATTCGCGTGGTCAGATAATTTAGCACTTCCGTGTTCGGGAAAGCGATGCTGTCCCGAATGCCATATTCGCTCAGACCGAAATATCAGAACTATAGGTTTACTAGGTTGTTGTACGTAATGTATGTTTATGTACCACTGTTAATTATGCTGTACAGTCCAATGTCTCAGTTTCAGATCTCCTCGGTAAATGTTTCATTCTGCATCAGGACTCTTATATACCGCTTGGATCATTGACGGCTCGTAGTGATAAATAGATAAGCCTATTTTTTTTTCGGCAAAGTCTCCAGTCTATATCTTCTGCTCTGCAGTTGCTACTTGGTCTGTCGGAGTTTAGGATTTCGGGTTTTAAGAATTCACGTGTAAGTACTTCATGAGTTTACGTCTTTTGAGCAGAGCAAAATGGACATTGTAGTGTTCCATGAAATATAATTACTTTGAATATAGCAGTACAGTTCCTGTTCGCTGAGGGACAGCCACAGTGGGCCATTTTTGTTACGCTGGGTTCTTTCGATTAACCTGAATTTATGGGCAACCTTGTCGTGCTAATAACGGACGGGCTGCGCTGCTCGGCGATCAGGTGCCCTGTTTACAGTTATAGTTGTGGCCTTCGCGCGTTGCCCACCAACGAAAAAACGATGTTCGCTATCACCGTGGGCTCTGTATATTTGTAATTTTATGCATAAATTCCATTGTAAATGAAAATTTTATGTCGCTGATTATGCAATCATTAGAAGTTCCCTTTTATTAGCGTATAGAAGTTGTGCTTTTGTTTTACAATTAGCTATACCATGTGAGAAATGCTATTGTAAAACAGCAAGCATCAGTGGTCTCTGTCTTGCTGTCGACAACAGGATCGCTTGATTACCAAGCCTATTTAAACTAGTATTTCAACAGGTAGCAGACAATTTGTCGGAATTCTATTGGCGATATGTTTTTTTACTTTATATAAGAACTAATAACACGTTTTTAACGTACCCCTTACATTATGAATAGTGTTATTTCACTCGGGGTTAGAGTGACGTTGGACTTGGGTGATTGATCTTTTCTCTAAACAGATAATCACATGCATTTTTTGCTGAATAAGTCAATAATACAGTCGAGTTTTATGGCCGTACATGAATCCTGCTATTGTCCTCAATAGCTTTCGTGCTATATAAGCTTGTTTATTTTTCGATTATTAGGAAAGGGGTAATTTTTAACATTCAACGCCTACCTCCTTGCTTTCTTCTGTTCAAGCTAAAGCATAAACATTTTCATTTGACCTATGCTGACACATAAAAGATCTCACACTTAATTAAAAATTAAAAACAAAAAGCTGTTGTTTTGCGATGACTGCCGATGTCTCTGCGGATACCTTCCATACCGGCACTTCATATGTAAATTCTACGTATTTCGTAATACTCGTTAGCCATCGACTAGGCTCATATGGCTTGAGATAGGTACGTCTGTAAGACGCGTCACCAATGTATATTTACGCTATCCAAGTTAAAATGGTAGACAGCATCGAATGGAGAGCCATTTGTTTTTAAAGTTATCTTCCCTCAACATCTTTCTATCTGCCTTGCTCGCTTTCTTTGTTGTAGTGTTGACGTACATTTTTGACTGACAAGCCGAGTGTAAAGACCATCTACTTATGTGAATATCCGCTTCGTGGCTCAGGAGTTGGCCTAACTCGTTCGAGCGATAAGGGGCATAAGGACCCAGACGAGCCCTATATTAGTATCATTTATAGTTTTATGGCCGGTGTGAAAATCCACACAAAGCAGAACTATGGATACTTTGGAATCGCAAATCCGCGATAATTATAGCACTCATCTCGGATACCACGACCGAAAAGCTTGGTTAAACGTAAATATGGCGAACCTCATATTCATGTGTATCAGTTTATCGTTTGGCGTTTTGTTTGCTGAGCAAGATTATAGCATCGATGGCATATCCTCTTCGATTCGTTTGGGTTGGCTATCACTTTATTGTTATCATTATAAGTAGGCAAATCCGTTCAGCGTTCGTATCTAGATCCGAATCTAGCTCTATTCGGCATGTCTAAACTAAGCCCACCCGACTAATTTCATGGATATCCATGGATTGACCAAGTGCGACGCGGTCTTTACCAGCAATATAGACTTCAATATCTGTTCTAAAGTTGGCCTGGCAATATCTCCCGAACGAGATATGCCCGAAAAAAAAAATTGTGTGTGAAAAATAGGTAACTAACTTGGATCTGGTTCAAAATACGATTGAACGCCGACGCAGCAGACTGAAAAGGGTCTTTCGAATTTTAAAATATAACCCTGTTAGTAGCACATAGGCGCTCAGAAGTGAAATATTAAATTCGGAAATGTTTGGCCCGGATGTATCAAGTGTTTATGATACCGTACGAGAAACGTGTTGCAAGCGGAAATAATGGACATTATTTAAAGTTATATATTAAACTTAAATAACAGTGAACGATCGTAATAATAAGTACGACATCGGTAGTGATGCTTAGGAAGAGGTACGATTTGATAAACACCTATTTTGATTAATTTGGCATGCGTCATATTGCAATTCACTATGCTCTGGTAAGGTCTCGCTTTTGAAATTTTGAAGACTTCAATGGAATTTTGAAGATTTTCAAAAGCGACTTCACCCTTATAGAGATAGAACGGAAATGAACACTTTCAAGTGGGGCATGGAGGAATTACGATATGTTCAGGAAATTTAGGAATTACCATTATCAATATTTATACAGAAAAACAGTCTAAGTGTTGCATGCCGTTGAACAATTTCTGGAATTTCGAGCCGATATTACTTCACTTTTTAGTGCGGTAATATTTCTGGGTGCTGCCTCCAGGGCTGTGACAGGCAAAAGGAAACTCGAATAAGGCCCAACCGCCACCTTAAGATTATTGTCTGAAATGTCATTGAGTGTACTTTTTGATATACTAAGTACATGCCAAATTTAGTTCACTCAAATTGTAATTTACTGCTTATTTAACAATTGTTTCCGTCCATTATTTAATTAGACTGTCAAGTCGTTGTCGGCAATTTTTACTCTGCCTCTTACTTTCACGGATAGCCGCAGTTAATATTATAATAATTTTATACGATTATGACGTAATTGAATCTTTTATGTGGCCAGTAAATGGGTTGATTAATATCATAAATCAGTTACCTAACCTGAAATGCTCCTGTTGCATGCGTAAAACAGACGAAATCATTTCATTTAAAATGTGTTTTGCGTCAAATATATAAATTTTCCCCATTATACAGAAAGGAGGTATATATATGTATACATATATAATTTGAGGGTTATTCCATTTGACTCGCATAAAAAACGAAAAAGGTGTTCCTTGAAGTCGACAGAAAGAACTTGTGTGTCTCGCGACCCAGATGTCAATATCAGAGAAGCTTTGCCATTTTATCTACTTTACCTGTTCGTCACTTGCTGTCGGCTGTCTCCCCGGACTCGCAAGACTGATTTGAGCTTTACAGACATCTAGAGCTGGCGAGCTAATGCGTTCTGGGGCACCTTCGAAGCTACCCACGGTTCACTGTTACAAAACATGTAAACAATTCATTTTATATGGCACAAATTCGAATTGCAGATTCAGAATATATACATGCATATAGTGTTTGTATTAGCTAATATGCACACACAAAAACAGCATCAGAGTTTTGCCTCACATTTCTATATGGCGCATATAACCATATATGTTCGACCCATGAAGACATGGACGTTTCAAAAGGGTTCGTTGCACGGACTTTCTGAAATTTGACAGAATCGGCCAAAAAGCGCATAAGACGGAATATAGCATTTATCGAAAGCTTTAGATACGCCTGAATTTCCGGCCGAAAAGTCGGCTTTTCCACGGGCCAACGAAGGCAGGAAATGGGAGCATAAAATAAATGCATCTTGGAGCGGCGAGGGCAATTCATCAAAATAGTTAAAATGGATCGGTCAAAGTCGTTTAGTCCCTTTTGTCACAGCTCCGGGATGATCAAAAATCATAGTAGATTGTTCTACCACAATGCAGTAAAATCAAAAGCTACTTTAGGGTCTCTGAACCGTTGCTCCATCCTTCCCTTATTCTTCTTAAGGCGTTCCACAACAAAGTACGGACAATGCACAATCATAGAGTTTTACAAACTCGGCTAGATGAAACGTTATTAAGACCTCATCTATGCATAAAGATGAACGTAAATTCAAATATATGGGAAATAAGTTTACTGTACTTATAAACAATAACATTTCTATTGACATACTATGCTAAAGGAACGAAATTGATTAGACAGAACATATACTTACGTGGTCTTTATTTAAATTTAGGCTGTGCATGTGCACAGATTACCCTTGGCTCTGGGCAAACGAATTATCGAGACCACTATCTATTATTAAAGTCCAATATGCTTATGCTCTTATACGGTTGATCGAATGTCGAAATATTTCTGTTTATGTGATTCCCTGTTACCGTAGCGGACAGCGTTGTACGGTCCACACGTGCCACTTGCACAGCCAGCTTTGACTGTGGCCATATAACTGACTGTGATAATGTCTTTGTGTCTCATTGGTATCTTCATATAGACATGTCTTTACGTATGCGGTTTAATCCCACGATATTGCACACTCCGATCATTAAAAGAACAACATTTGCTATCCCTGTTTCACGTAGTCACGAATCTATAGCTCGTGTGAATTCTAAATAACGACCAAAACGAAAGTACATTTAGCAATCAAAGCTGCTTTTAGCAGGTTAGACCCATTTTGTTAGTGTAGGTATATGTATCATTGTCATTGTGAACTACCCACTGTAGTTCACTGCAAAGTATCACATAAGCCAGTAACATAAAATCAGCTATAAATCACACAAGTGCTAACGATAACTTTTTACATCCGCGGCCTCCTTCGACGAATTACATTGCACACTTTTATAATGAAGATAGTTACAGATAATGACAATACACGATTAAACGATACTTGCACATGGTCGCTCACCAGTGTGCCTGTCTATCCTACACACATAGCGAGACTTATACGGACCTGCACTAGACATCAAGGAGCTATTGCTGCTACTTATCGCCTTTTTTCCAGCCGTTCCCCACCCGTTTACATATACAGGTTGGATTGAAAGTCATTAGCGGCTGCATATAAATTCGCGTACTTTTCTGACGATGGGATTTTCCTCTCAACGATGACAGGGAGGGGGAAGGGGGTCATCGTCGTCATCACCTCTGCGATCTACGCTGGCGAAGAATGAAACTCCGACATCTTGTGCGAACGGAACACGGGGTTAGAGGTGGGGGATCGAGCTGGCGGCGTACCATTATAGTGAGAAGCCGAAAGTTAAACTCTGCATAGTTGAATCTCTCACTTAGTGATCCAGTCATTTGCCTCTCTCTTCTTTATTTTCTGTCGCTAATAACGATGCGAGCGACGATGACGCCACACAGAAACAGAGGAAGAGACTCATTTCTTTCGAAGCACGTGCGCACACATACATACTTTACGCCCACCCACATTTACAAGCACATAGATGCCAAACGCAGTAGCAAAGTCCGCGTAAGAGCTTCGACGCAAGAGGGCTATACGCTAGCTTGCAATGCGGCCGTTCCTTTTGTTGGGAGCCTTCTTTTCGCTGACTCACTAAGACAGAAGGATTCTAATAGCAGCTGGCGGTACAGCGT
The DNA here is from genome assembly GCF_002532875.2 of Varroa jacobsoni. NCBI lineage: Eukaryota > Metazoa > Arthropoda > Arachnida > Mesostigmata > Varroidae > Varroa > Varroa jacobsoni. The sequence continues at coordinate 11,394 of NW_019214139.1, read as the reverse complement.
AAGCGGACACATCAGTTAGAAGCGCAAGGGGAAAAGATCGCAAGAAAAAAAATGACGTAAAAGATATCAATCGAGGCAGAAGCAGCTGTCGCAGCAGTTTAATTGAGTGTTTGTCTGCCGTCTTGTCTAGCTGGCATCCTTCCTTTGTTTCGATCCAACTTTTATCATCGACATCTCGTTAGAAACGCGTAAAGGCCAATGAACGCAAAGATGAGCGGATGATGCAGGAAACTAGCCGAACGAGGAAGAGAAAATAGGGGTACAAAACGAAAGAAAAATGTAGACAGCAATAAATCGACTGAAGGTGTGGATAGATAAGTTAGAGAAACACGTATCGAATCGTATGCACGATAGTCTACGAGGAACTGTTTCAAATGACGGGTTAGCTATAATATAGTAAATTGGACATTGACAGAATCATGTAATTGTTCGCTAACATTGGAAGTTCAAATTAAACACAGAGTATGATTGGGCATAAGTCTGCCTATATATATATATATATATGAGCTCATAACAACTCATTTGTTCTTTTAAAGAACATTTTTGCACAAATCAATAGATGGCTTCTGCGACTCCTAGTTAATGGATAGTGCAAAAGTTCTCATAAACTACAGTTTGTTAACTAATTTACCAAGGATCTCAAGACAGTCTGTTAACTCACAATAGCATTGGTGCACAATAATATATCCTGCCTGTATTAAATATTTTTACCATTCTCATCTTATGATAACTTTTTGAATCGAAGTATGGAAAATAACCTGTTACTTATATTCCATTAAAAACTCGTGCGAATTTTTCATACGTTGCCCCTTTGGATATTCATTTTATAAACAAAATGTACGAATGCATTTTTGTCAATATTTCATGACAAGTTTCTATTTTTTTGACGGGAGGTTTTTCTAGATAAAGGCTTTACACAGGTGCACCTAACACATTTATTTTTCGGCTGCTATGAAATGAACAAGAGGCGTATTTTACATTATTTTTTTATAACATTAACACAAATATTAAAATATGATAGGTGGACAAGTGTGATTTTTTTCATTGCGTATTATAGAACAGTCTATTTATTGATTTAGTGATTTGTGCAAAAACGCTGTTCTTCATAAGAATAAATAGATATAATGTCTTGAGATTTCATATACCATTGAAAATAACGGTCACAAGCGAGCCGCACATACCTCGCGGTAATTTTTGGAACAGGTAATGATTGAAGAGCTTTAACTGGCAACGGTAATAGCGAGGTTTTGGAAGCCAAAGATCTATGACAATTTGTATATTCTACAAAATTTAGAGTAGCATATGTTGTATTTTGGCATAAATAAGAGGAACACTATTTCTCGAGATGTACCGATATATTCATACCATTGACTATAAGTACTACTGGTATTACGGTTGCAGGATAAAATATAGGATAAATGAAGAATTAAAACCTAGTGTTGAATGCGATGACGCGGGAATGGAATACATTTATGCAATCATAGTCCTAACATACTCCTTACAAGTTAACGCTTTTATAAGCTTTTATAGTACTTCTTTGCCATTCAATACCGTCTTATTCGTCAAATAACGACGAAAGCCTGTGCTTACCCCTTGTAGGTAGAAGAATGATCATTCTGAGAACCCCATAGCCGTATAACCCTATAGCCACTGCAAATTTGATGGCCACCGTATAGTTGGTGTTGTTGCCAAAATGCTGATGCTTGCAGTGTCACATGGACCGCTTGGATTTGTTCGTTCATGGGCTTAAATCTGATGCTTGCAATAGCTGCAGCCGCTGTGACGGTACACGAAAATGGAACTTGCGTACGAGGAGCGTTTACCTACGTGTTTTCGAGAAACTTCTCTTTTTTCATGCAAGGCGTCGGCAAAGTCTATTAGCTGGATACAGTATGTGGCTGGTTTGGCAACTGCAATTGAGATGACTGCGACGTAGTGAGCGGGTCAAGCTGAGGCTACTGGATCATATTCCCTCACTTCAATATCGAGGACGCATCTACATTTCACGTTTAGCGCCCTATGCTTAGGAACAGGAGGGCCCAGCTGTTGGCGGTATCAGAAGCTGCTGTTCTACAGGTCTTCTTCCCAGCCAAGCCTTTAGTGGGAAAGAGGGATTTCGATGACGGTAGCTGAGGCGCTAGACCCAACTTTTCGTTCGATTATCGGTCCCATAATGTATCTGATAGTATATCGTCTACAAGCTATAAAGATGCCTTCTGGAAATGACCATACGTATGCATACACGTAGAAACAATGACATGTCCAGTTGTGTATATACATGCGCATATATATACGCACATATACGTACTTATGGTCTTTTCCGAGAAGCATCCTCTTACGTTGTTGACGATCCGTTATCAGATGCATCGTAAGATATGATGCATCTGACGACAAATCATCTACAATTTATAGAGATATACATTTGGTTGCTCGGAATTTTTTCAACATTTCCAATCGCTTTTGCACTATGCACCTTTAACAGACAGAACTTGTAAATATTTACATCAAGTATTGCCCATCCTCAGCTATAAGCCCACCAAGTGTCATTCGAGAATAATATGTTTGGAGGAGAATATATCTATAGTTCTTAAAATGAACGCTCAATAATAAGGTTTCTCATTAATAAAACAGTGTGAGGACACCAGTGGAACCTATTAGACAAGTGAGAAAACTGGGTCCCTTTGCCCGGTTTTTTGTTATAGCATTGTATCGTAAAAATATATACATGGTATGAAGTGCCCCTATGGTAGATGTACTCTGGCATAGACACCTAACAAACACGTATAAGATGAAGACGTTGAACGTAACGGTTTGTGGGTGAGGCTGGGAGCCCGCTTTTTATTCTTTACTGGAAATCATCGAGGAAACGAATTCGTCGGATCCTCGTGCAATGTGTAAAAAAAATAGGCCGTGCTAATGACGACGCTTCGTATTACAAATGTATTTCCCTCTAATGCGAATGTTGCTCATCCTTAGGACTAAACACGAATATAGATACATTAAAGATGCTAACAGTGACCGGATCATTTACGAAACCCTAGTAACTTATCTTTATCTGGAGCTATGTTGTCATGGGCATGTCTATGAAACTGGCCTCTATATATTTTTGCAAAAATTCCCATTTCTCTTCATGTGTTACGCCATCATGTTCTTCGACGATTGGGTTTTTTTGTTTTACTTGCGACAGCTTTCACGTTGTGTACACAATGAGCAACCGCAGTCTCTCCTGATAGTGCGTATTATATAGATAAGATTTCACAGTCCTGGTTGACCATTACGTGAGCTTAGATACGGACGCTGAATACTGTGGAAAGGCTTACGGTTCGCTATTTGAAAATGGATAGGCTTTGTTAACTGCCTACTCTTTTTCAGCTATGTGCAGTTCCGATGAAGCTGGACCTTCTCTCGAAAGGGCTATCGTTTGCGGTTCTGCAAAGTTCCATAAAAAGCGTTTCCGTAATGTCCCGAAAGACGTGCGCGTGCTGCGTGGAAATCATATTTCGTTACGGGCTATCGAATTGTTGACGTACTTCTACCGAAATCATGTACACATCGAATTAAAAACATAAGTTCCTCGACTATTTCTAGATTTCACATTATGCTTCTGAGATTCTATAAACAGTTACTGCCACCAATTATTTTTACTGAAGTTACATATATATACACTAAAAACTGCCTGTTCTTTTGCCGCAATCGACAAAATAAGGTATGGCTCCAAACATAAGGTTAACGTAGTCTGAGTCCGAACGGCATGGCATAACAATCTGTAGAATTACATAGAGGTTTCCTATAGCATACAATCGAAAGGAGCCGGCCGATGAAATCTATTATTATTGCTTTTTTTTTTAAACTGCATGAGGTTGAAGGTGAGCGTCTCTGTCCCGGCCGATTCAGTATATCCATTCATTGTGGTAAGAACCAGGCTCGCGCTAGGTTAGTGGAGCAGTTGCAGCAAGCTCATGATTCACGGCGCTTACCGAAGGCTTCCAAAGAGGTTATAGGTCGTGCAGACAAGCCGCATCAGATCGTCTAGGTGTTAGGACGGAGCAAACTATGGCTAGCTTCTCCAGAAGTATAATGAGGAAAGAAGTGCTGCATATGTGATGCACAAAGCATCGTATCATACTATGCCCTTTCTTTGCCCCCGATTCCCCTCAGCGGCAACTCCGAGAATAGCAGAAATTACCGAAACATTCAACCTTCAAGGGTCCGTCTGTATGTACATAGTATAGCATTCGAGTTGCGTAACTACCTTTCTCTCACTTTTGGCTACCATGTATATACATGTACATATATACGTATGTACATATATGCATTGACTTACCCCACGATTACAAACATTAGGGCCTGACACAGAAGTGGAAGTTTATACAGGGCGGTACAGGGAGTATGTGGGCAGGTGTTAGTTACGTCAGTTTTCCCGTACGATTATTCGTCACTGTGTAACACAATAGAATGGTGGAACTTTGACTTAACGCGAACGCTATAATTAACATGAAAATGTATGTAGACGATTACTGTGAAAAGGTACGACAAAAGAAAAACAAGCTCGATTTGAGTTTTGAACCTGCTTTGAGAGCGGTTAAACACAGTAGGATCATTTACACCAAGCATAAGTTCAAGAAGTGGGAAGTTACTTTCTGCAGTGATAAAAAGCAAAGGCAATCTGTTTATTAATGTCCAATAGTCATTATTGCTGCGGTATGATTTAATGAATCTATAAAGATATTCGATGCCAGCCATTGAATCGTTGCATGATCCAGCAGCGTTTGTCACCAGAACGCCGATTAGTGCGATACATGCGCATGCAGTCATTGTAATGATAATTAGGTCGCTGGCAACCAAGAGCAAATAAAAACGGCTTATAGTTAATATACTTATAGGTCAAGTTCGGTATTTTCGTCTTGAAGAAGACTTCCCATGAAATTATAGTTTGGTCAGTTTCCGACTTCTCAGACTAGACCTATTATCAAAGCTGGCACAATGACGGTTTTCCTACTCGAGTAAGTTCTGGTTTGTTGCCAACGGCTCAATGACAACCGAAGCGCCCGATTCTATATTAACGATAGTAAAGTTTGCCGACTTCTATATTCGCACTCTTTCTTATAAAGCCGCGCTGATTGCGTCTCGTCGGTCCTGTTGCCCCGATTGGTCGTGACCTCAACTTCAAGAACCTCGCACCTCCATTACTTAGGCTGCTCGGTACTCTCAAACGTTCGCTGGAGACGTCAACTCGGTTGCTCTCGTTAGACTCAATGCAATTTAATGGGACGAGACAGTGGCTCTCACTTTAAGCGATGAATTGCAGTTCTTGATGCATTCATAGCTAATCAACTAAGGTTCTAAAGATCGTAGTAAAATAGAATGTTTGTCAAACCATGCCTCATTGAGTATAATAGCATTTTAATAGAACAAGTGTTTTTAAATACAGCAAATTAACAGTTTCAGTTGATCATTTACCTGGGAGTAACCAGTAACCAAGCGCTAATAAACATGGACCCTTTTACTGCTCTCCATTGGAGGAAATCGGTCCTTGAACAACAGCTACGCCGTAGGCTTTCAGATTGAAGGCTGTATTCAAGGCACTTGGCAGTGCCTGTAGTGCTGCGTAAGTACATGAATCGAAAATGAGTGATGGTTAATAAACTGTTGACAAACTTCTGGCGAACTTACAGTAGATACGAAATCATAGTTTAGTGATTATGTTCGATTCGTTCGTAACTAGGAAACACTAACAGGTCATTCCTGAGAGGCGAGGTATGAGCGCCTACACTCTAAACAAGTCCCGACATATTCCGTTGAATAACCGTTTGCGGTTAGCTTCAAGATAAGTTACGATCGTTATTATGAGAGGATATTCTGGTAAGGTATGTCTATATAATAGTACAGTTGAAACATACGTGAGACTTTCTAGGTTCCAAGCTAGACTTAGTTAAGATCCAGATTCTAGAATTCTATGCTAGAAGCTGGATTGTTACTGGGATGAATGTACGATTGGGTGTAACATTGAAAATATTATTTATGCACGGTCTCTCTAAAATACATGTTTGTTGATTTATGACGCCAGTCTATGGTCGTTGCCTGAATGGACATAAATAGCAGAACTGACTTCAATTTCGTAGAGGTAATGCATCCGTAATGTTCCGGTGACATTAGTATTCACGCGCACCAAAGTGACTTTTTTTGCGGGTTAAAACATTGTACATTTCGTTAACCAAAATTGCGGTGATATTAACTGACAATGATAAATAAAAACAAAACAAATTACTAACTTACTCATTAGCTATTCTTTCTTCGAATTGATGTTTTCAATGTTAATTACAGTATAATGACAAAGGATTTCTAAAATTTTCTACTTAGTTGTTTCCGCACCAGTAGGCAGCAGGCCGTTATTAATCTGTTGTCCCATTAAGAGTCAATTGTATATGGACGAAATTAAACCAGCAGCTCCTTTGACACGGAGGGCGCAGGGTACTCGCAAAAGCTCTGGGCTCGCATTGATTTTTATACGTTAATCTAACTGACTTTAAGCTTAGAGCTGTACGTTTTTCGGCATCTTTAAAATGACACGGCGCAGCTTCATAGATATTGCGGATAAATGAAAACATCTTAAGAACAATTGAGAATTTCTAAAAATAATATAGACTAGAATATAATTGTGTTTCGCAGGTCGACCAAACGATGCAATCATCATTACATTTTCACTGCGTTCTTGCAATATCCAATATATTTTCAGGTTGAAGCCAGGTGATCCCGTCTCCAAATGTAAATGTCAACCTAACATTACATCTCTCTGCCGACAATCGTACGATACAACAGCTGCAACGAGGTATAGGGTGTTTATAAAGGGGTAAAAGTGAGGGAATAACAGTAATGCTATATTAGTATACCTGTAACAAAACACAGGAATAATTAACGATATAGTAAGCTAACTGTAGGAACGCAATCAACCAGAAGCCAGAAAAAAATGATAATGGTGCAGAATCAACAATATCTATTGTGAAGTTTTAATGTGGCTTATTCAAGATTGGGTTAAACATAATTGTAACTAGGCAGGCCAATGATATTCTGGGTTATATAAGTGAAATTGCGAAGGAGAGTAAAACACAGTTCACTTCTTTGAAGGCTTCAACCGCTGTCAGAAGTATCGTATTCTATGCAAGGTCTATTTAAAGAACAATGCGTCAAGTACGAAAAGTTGTTCCCAAGGTTTAGGTCTTTCAACGAGAAAACTCGAAACGGTATCAAGCAGGATATATTTTATAACTTAAACCAGGTTCCTGAAAAGAGTTTGGTTAGGTCTCGACCGTGTGACGACTAGAATAGCGGAGTAGTTAAAGGCATCTCGGATGTTAGAAAGAAGGCGGGGCACCGGCACAGTGACCTTACATTCAACTCAACCATCGGATCTTATCTAACCGAGTTGCTTTAACGTGTTTTCGAAATGCAGGCTCGTTAAGGTGATAGCGATGCTCCTGAAAGTTTTTTGCGTGGTTTGAGTATTCTTCAAATCGAATGGCTTGTTACCTAGACGACCTAAAAACTCCGCTCTTTTCTCCGGCGGCAATGCCCAACTGCCTGCCGTTCTACTTTAGGTAATGCCTTTGCGGCCTTGCATTTCAAAATCGTTGCAAATTGAAACAATGACCAATATCCGTAATTAAAATGCTTTTTGGGCAACGTCCAGCGCCCACATTTATACCTACGAAAGCGCACCCTCGCAATTTACTTTTTAATCGCCGTAGTTTCTCTACAAGTTAAACGAATCCGCTAAATTTCCCGCTAATACGACCTGCTATTGAGTTCTGTGCTGGAATAAAGTTTCTGTCTAGTTTATTATACTATGCGCCTTATTTCCGGGCGATACACGCATCAAAAAAAAGGATACCCCGAAGAGGCCGGTTTATTCGAATATCCCCTACGCAATGTATGTCTATGTAATTTAGTCTTGCACCTACAACAGTCAATTAATTGAAATGCGAAACGACATTTAAGAGTAGCGCCTATCGATCAGAAGCCCAGTAGCCTTATACAATGCCCAATTACCGAGAGACCAATACCCAACTTTACACACCCCCAAAGGCATAATACAATGAACTTTTTATACCGGCAAAGCAAGGCTTACTTTTATAACCAACACCGTTCGATAGATATTAGTTAGGGCCTTACAAGTACAGATACGTGCCTGCGCTCCTATCAAGAAAAAAAGCTAATGTGATTGACTTCAGCAGAACTTAGCTGTGGAACTTCGTCTATGTCAGTGGAACCTCTTCATAAAGGAAATTTTTTTTTAAACAGCTTCAGCGGCGAAGATTTGTCAACGCAGAAAACACATCATTCCTTTAGAGAAAGAGCAATGTGTAGGTATTGCATACGAAGCGGTTTGCATTACGAGGTAAGGCCTTGAAAAAGTAACATAGTACCGCTAGTGTTTATTCCACTTGGATAATAACGATAATAACCTGTGCGTGCGAGAAAGGTTAAAAAACTATGACCCTGTTTTTTCGGTAGCCGTTCGTACTTGTTTTCAATCGCTAGTTTACAAATTATTGCCATGATGAATATCACCATTTTAGTTTATATATATATATTATATATATAAATCGATACCAAGGTTAAGTTTCGTTTCTACTGTTTCCACAACACATTTCAATTTAAGGTTCTGCCTTCCTGTTGTCCAGGATGTGGTCAATGCGCTTTTTAATGCTTTTGTTTTCGTTTTTTGTTATCGGTCATTCCTCGGGGGCTGCTACGCAAATGATTTTTCGTGTGACATGGCGCTATCTCGCACCCTCCCAAAAGCATTAGCAAATGTTATTGTCAACCTGTAATTCAGTTATATCCACATCACACTAATAAAGCTTTCGTTTATATCGTTCGTCGGAGCGCACAACAATGGCACAATCAGACCCAGTCAGTCCTACGCGTTCTTTGAAATTTTGCTTCAGCCAGCAGCTTACCGCCGTCTTTCTGCCTCAGCTGCTGCTCCTATCGGATGAGTCGCCGCTCAAACGCTGTTAAGCGAAACGGCCCGATGCAACGCACAGTGCAGACTTATGATTGTGTCAGCTTTTTTTGCTTCCGATAGCCTTATCCAAGCGCTGGACCTAAGGCTGCGCATTTTACTGCTGCATTTATAGACCTGTTGAAAGGTCATTGGGAGGCCTCAAACGACAGCTGCTTGTGGGGTGTACCATTTCCGAAAAACAACTAAAGGTTAAAAAGGCCCTGGTGACGTTAGTTTAGATTGAGAGACGTACTAGCCACTCAGACATCTCTTGTAGATTTTGTAGGCCTGATGCTATGTGAATACTTCTAATTCAATATTGCAAGCTTATTAAACTTTAGGACTATTAGACAAGCGAGAATATGACTGGGCAAACAAGTCAGCTTTGTTTTATCTAGATTTATCCAGCCAGGTTTATCTAGATTATGACTTAGCTTTGAATAAATCTAAGAAGTTGTCTAATGAGTATATATTCATGCTTTCCCTGATATCTTCTGTAAAAGCAGATGAGCAGTCATATACTATCATTTTATCAGTAATTTCAGCCTAGCTGGCATTTTTTTGCTAGGTCATTTGTCCTTCTGGTAAAAGGTTAGCTTCATCGTGTGTTCAGCTCAGTTTGTGCCAATTGGTTATGTAGGCGTCTTTATTACGACCCCCACCATATAATGATTTCCTTATTCACGAAAATTATGTCGTGCGTACCATAAGCAGGACTTCAGGTAGCTATTTCTGCATTCCTGCATAATATTAATAATAATACATTAATAGCAAATCATGCGTTGCAAAAACTGTTCGTAAGTGAAGAGTTATAAAAATAGCTGGTTTTTGTAAAACACTTCAGTTAACAAAAACGAAGGTGGCTCTCGAAAGCTCCAAAAACGTTCGTTTCTTTCATTCATATTCCAGTCAGTTATTGAAAGAATAGCCAAAAATGTATGACCTTCTGTTTTTCCCAAAAAAAATAATGACCCGTTTCATTTAAAATTTGGTTAGGCTTGTTGACAATCTATATTAAAACCAATACTAATTTAAGTGTTTGGTTAAAACGAAATTGAAACTTAACCAAAAGCCAGGATGAACGGTACGCTCTGGGGCTAGTAAACAAATAAGACTTTCTTATGAATAGTAAAATTGTCACGCTTGTTGTTGAAAGAAACATTTTTCAAGACGAAGTAGCCTCTATTCTGCAGGAAATCGATTTACTGATATCAGCAATCAGTTGTCTTAATAAGAGACTTCAAATTTGTACTATGCTATTCACGTAAAACAGTGGTATGTTAACTATAGTCCAACTGTTATTTCGTAAATAAAAAAAGATGCAGCAGCCAAAGCTGAGAATTTTTTTACAGTCATAATTTAGGGTTAAAAATACGAGTTTTACTTCTAAGGAAAACCTAGAAAATTTCATTTAGCCTGTCTTCCATTCCAGAGTTTTCATAGCATTTTATCAAATCCCTCCGTGCAAAACAACAGAAATTTTCAAATTTGACAATATATATATACAGACCTACATATTCCAACAATCAGTATTCGTTTACAATTTGCAAGATGCATATAATACACTAAGTACGCGTCGGTCTTCAGCAGATTTAGATTTTCTTTAGAAGTCCTTTTTAATACGTTTTTTTTTTTTGTAGACATAATGCAACTAAGCACCAACCCGATGTCTCACATCTGAATTTCTTCTCGGATAGACGTTTCCGTATTCAATGTGCTAGCCTCACTGATTTCGCCTTTTCCTTACCGAAGCCACGCATTTACTTTGCAAATGAGCGATCAACCGCACAAACGGGGTTTCTCCAGAGTCGACTTTTGTCGAGTGGTAGTTGAATATATAATACGTTTCGTTGCATTGTTGGGTTGAGTGCGGTCTCTTGCCATATTGTACTTGGATAGTTTTGCATGGACACCCCATCGTTATATCTGTTATAACACTGAGAGGATTAGAAATAATGATCTGTTAGTTTCCGCATGGTCGATTTACCCCTCTGCTATATAGTCGTTCAGCCAAGTCAGTCAGTATCGACCACATTTATAACACCTGTGCGACAGTGGTACGATGCCGACCGAGTACGATATGATTGGAGCAACAGGTCGATTCGCGTACCAGCGTATAGCATGATTAATAGCTCAGTACGTCTAAAGATCTGTCATTTTCGAAAGTAATAATCGACACTATTAACAATAAATTAACGAATTTGCTGAACAATTAATTTAGCGGCCCATTTATTAATAAAAGAAGACAAGTGTTTTCCCTGATATATATATATATATATATATCGAGTACACGTACTATTTTAGTGATTAAGCGGCACTGTATGCGGCGTCGACCATACTGTACCACTTTCTGTTAACATTATGAAATACCTTCTAAAAAGCTACAG